>NW_019739228.1:98980-116066 GCF_002891405.2 Cryptotermes secundus | reverse complement strand
AACATGTAAGGCAGATGAGATAAATAAGTGACCAAAATATATATTGTTGCACTTGACGGAAAATCTATTGACAATTAGAATGATCAAGTTAAGGAGGATGAGGTGGGCAGGTCATGTAGCACGAGTGGATGAGACGAGGAATGCGTATAGGATATTGGTGGGAAAGCCAGAAGGGAAGAGACCACAGGGAAGACCTAGGCGTAGGTTGTTGGACAATATTTTTAGAATGGATCTTAGAGAGATGTGATTTGATGGTCTTGATTGGATAGATCTGGCTCAGGATATGGACCAGTGGAGGGCTCTTGTGAACATGGTAATGAACCTTCGGGTTTCAAAAAATGCTGGGAAATTCTTGAGTAGCTACAGAATTGGCGGCTTCTCCAGAAGGGCTCAGCTCCATGAGTAAGTATGTAAGTAAGTAGGTTTCAATGGCTGATCTGTGCGAATCCGTTTATTATTTGTGGGTTCGGAACAAGCGGATAATTGCGTGACTATGAATAACTGCGGAATACTGAAGACAGCCCTGTAAGACATTGAACGGGTTTATTTAGATGGTGAATACTAATACCAAAGGAATATCTAATTTTTTTCTGGCACTACACACCTTGCGGGGCCCGGCCCCTTCCATGGATGTTCTCCGTAAGCTCTGGAGGATTCAAAACAATATATCTGATTGTTTATTATTATCAGAATAACAAGTTGAATGTATCTAGCCATTATTGCACCAATAAATCTACGCCGTGAGTTCTTCCTTATTGTTATATTCCTTACTTTTAACAAGATCCTTGAAGGCATAGAATGACGGGTTGCTTTTCTGTTATTTGTCTCTTCAGTATTGCCGCTAGAGAAATAAGAAGCACTTTCTGTGCTCTTTCTACGATGCTCTCTGGATCACCAATCAATATCAAGGTTTATGGTTTCGCAAGTAATAAAACCTGCTGCAGCCATCGGAGTTCTCTGTCTCGGAAGCTTCTCAGTATGCCCCCCTGTAATTCAACGATAGAGACGAACCTGATATTATGATGGTGCGTCATGAGTAAAGAAGTGACGATGTTTGTCATTTCAAATTGCAGCATACAAGTAGAAACCCACTGAAATCCAGGAAAGCAAAGTAAACACTTGAAACGCTTGTCATTATACCACTGAGTTGACGATATTCTATTTTCTCGTGTCCTGTTTAGAAACATGAAGATCAAAATGTACTAAACTATAATTTTATTTTATGATATTGTGGCTTATAATCCCGTTGCTAAACAGTGACTCTGTAAAGAGCGACAGTTGCTAGGTAACGCCGGCGACATATATGCACGTAACAATAGAAGAAAGAAGTTATGCATCCCGTTTTTAAGCAACGGATGTGCTAACAAGCCTATAGAAATAAGGATATTGTTAACAACGGTATTTTCTATTCGGTCCATGCGAAGTGGTTATAAAGAAGAGTTCAGTTGAGAATTGACAGTCGAGTTCCTGAGTTCCAAGTGAGCAGATAGTCGAGAGTTGGAGTTGAGAGTTCAGGTGTGGAGTGTTAACCAACGGACAACGGTGTGACCATGGAAGTTGAAGAATCTACCTCAGTAGAAGCCGTTGCAAGAAAGCGGCTAGCGGAAACTGTAATAGACTTAACACACTAGTCTCTGTGTGTCATTGAACTGTAAAGTGTAGTTCAATGGAGTATATACAAGTGGTCAATAAATCCATTCACCTATCCGTACCCCGTCTATAAGTCAAGCACCTAAAACCGTGACAATATCTGCTACATGTGTGCGTGAAACTTGGTGATTATTGCTACGGAAGTGTGCAAGACTATTGATAGAGAGCGTCTGAGAATGAAATGATGACGATAATTAGATCAACGAGAGAGGAGAGTGAAGAAAATTATGAAGCAACAGATCTACACGTTATAATATATTCTCATCTTAATACAAGTTCACAGTCTTCAGAATCCACTAAGAGTAGCCTTAATTTCAGTAATTTTCTTGAATAGTATTAAACTTAAACTACAGAGAACAGATCATGTATGTGAGATATCCGTTGGGCACGATGTCAATTAATAAATGTGATATTCCGATTTCAGCGTGCAGAATACGGCGGCACCCAAGTTGCTAAAACGCGCACTCAAAATCAATTAACCTAGAGAATTTCAGTATCGCTGGCGGTCCGAGCTGCTTACTGCATTTGTTACGTCATTTCCGACAGGCATTCACGTTATACAGTGACGAGGAATTAGGCGTTTACGAGTAGCAAGGGACTTGAAGGGAGGGGCGTCCATGCGACTGCCACTGTCTCTGTTGTGAGAAGTTCATGGCTGGCGTCATGAACCTTCCTCATTTATTCATTGTCTTCTAATTGACGGGTGGTATATTTCTTTAAGAAGCGGGAATAAATTTCTAATGCCTTAAACGGAAGAATTCACAAAATGAAATGTCACTTTCTTAATGCCAAATTATCAAAAACGAGATCTGGGGACCCAGTAATGGCGGTATTACGTTTGGTCTGAATGAAACGCCACTACAAAATATTTGATTAACTTCGTTTAGACTTAAGTGCCACATAACTTTAATTTTAAAATCCGGTTTTATATTTGTTAGGTTGATAAACCAGTACAAAATTCAATTTGTTTCGATTTCTTATTAAAGTTTTTGGACCGTCATACAACATCGTTTGAATATTGCATAATAAAACGACTGAGATCAAGAGAAAACAATAAGTTAATCAGTTTATTTAATAAATTTCGTGCATTCGTTGTAATTAACACAAAATTTTGGGAAGAATTAAACCCCTACTTTCTTTCGATAAGAAACGAACGGCATAGAAAATGACGCTTCCAACAATTCTTCCATTGTAAGATTTGAGGCTTTTACGGCGGTGACTATGAAGAAAGCAGTCTTNCAATTCTTCCATTGTTGCGTGTATTCTCTGCCGCGGAAACATGTTTACTGAGTCGTTGCCTAGCAACGATAAGGGGGATAGAAATATATGTACACAGAATGATGGCAAGGAATTATAACGTACACTGCTGAGACGAGCTCAGATGTCGTGGAATATACACCAAGTTTTATAAAGACTGGTTAAGGCATTCCGAAGTTGATAGGCGGCATACACAAAGGACACACAGACAGCAAAGTGATCTTATAAGTCTACATTTATTTTTTCAAAATAAGGGAAGTAGGCTAAAATTGTATTTTGTCACTGACTGTGACGTATATTCTATTTTATTAACTCATAAGTGGATAATTTATATTTAAAATAAAGTCATTTAGACGTGTTAGTCATATCTGGATCTGCATAACACTTTTGAAGATCTGTACAGAAATAGGTGTACCAAAAAATATTCTGATGGTGAAAGAACAGGACTCCGGACCTTAAGAGTGTATGAGGAAGATTATGTGTGCTGTATAAGATCCCGGTCCACGGAAACCCCCTTACGGTTTTACTGGCCCGTAAATAATAAATGGTTTAATACCACTGATCTAAACTTCCCACTTCTCACAATCATTTTGTCATTTCTCATTCGACACCATGCAAACACTCCAATAGACGAAAAGCCGTTAAATAAGCCAATAAATTAACATCACGCGGAAATATTGTTGTCTTTGCAGGCATGACAAAGCATCGGGGACGCCCCGGTCACGTGGCCAATGTGGACCCCCATCATGGCGGCGCAGCAAGTTGACCCATTCAAAGCGCAACGCCAATACGCAGCTTTCAGCCGTAACCAGCAACCAGATGTCTCCTCCGTCGCTACTATCACTACACATCATCACCAGGTACGATAACTTTTAATAAAGTGAAGGTAGAAATTTTCTGCAAGCCGAGAATAATCACGGAACTGTGAAGGTACACCAAAGGCAGGTCCTTATGAACTTCCCAGTATTATTCACCCCTATCAACAGGCTGTATTCCGTTATATTTTCTTCTTCCTCCTCCACTCCCCCCTACGTCTTCATGGCATAGTGTTTAACTAATTAAGGAGATGGACAACTTTACCTTTTACCTCCTCATATCTCATGTCACCTCGTAATTGTTCCACTTCCTACTCTTGTCTCCCCTTCCAATTTTAAAGTCTGTCACCGTTGTCAATGTCCTATACTCCTTTCCGCGAAGTCCTCTCATTTGGCCCATCCATCATATCTTGGTCTTCCCATGGGGCTTCAATCATTTTAGTTTAAGTCTAGTTGTCACTTTGGGCAGTGTGTCTTCTTTCTGTGGATTCATATGACAGACAATTTACGTCTGTTTGATTTGTTTCATTATGGTCCGTCACAATAACAATTACAAATTATAAATCACTCCGTCCAATGTGACCTGTAAGTTTTTCACTACGTAAAAACTTAACACCCTTACATGTTTCGGTCTCTGTGGACCATCTTCAGAGGGCAAACATCACTACAAATAGGAAACCACTATCACATAATTTGTTTACACGCAAAGTATGTACACTTATATGTTACAACACACAGTACACAGAATAGAACGTTTCACAAACACAGCAGTTTCCTGGGAATGTAAGTTTTAAAAATGTATAAGATTCCTTGATGCTAATTAAAAGTTTTTATTATTTTAATCATTTNAATCATTGACAATCTAAAAAACTTTTAATAAATTAGCATCAAGGAATCTTATACATTTTTAAAACTTACATTCCCAGGAAACTGCTGTGTTTGTGAAACGTTCTATTCTGTGTACTGTGTGTTGTAACATATAAGTGTACATACTTTGCGTGTAAACAAATTATGTGATAGTGGTTTCCTATTTGTAGTGATGTTTGCCCTCTGAAGATGGTCCACAGAGACCGAAACATGTAAGGGTGTTAAGATTTTACGTAGTAAAAAACTTACAGGTCACATTGGACGGAGTGATTTATAATTTGTTCGTCTGTTTGCTTCTGAACTGTTGCAGCAGGTGTTACCGCAGGTGCTGGAACGCCGCAGGGTGGGCATGGTCGCGACTGTTCAGCTTGGAGACGGGACGCCGTCCCCGCGACAGAGCGGGGACAGTCACATGATCCCCATAGATGGAAAGCAGGCTCAGCAAGCGCCTTCACATCAGGTAACCTGTCTCTTTTTGCTGTCTTCTACATCACATACCAATTCATCTCTTCTTTCTGTTTTATTTTGATAGATATTCGAAGAGTATTGATACTTCACTCACTTCGTAGCTGTGTTCTCCTGTAAGAAACAATATATGCAAGCAAATGTTTAAATTCTTGCCCCTTTGCTGGCAACAAGATACAAAGATTATAATATAATCACGCATACAGCACTGAGATCCGTCAACCATATCATTTCAACTGCAGTTTCCTGACCCTTACACAACGGCCGTGGGGATTCGTTGCGCTGATCACGTGACACCTATCCGCAAAAGTTGGCACTAACTTCACAGACAAGCGGCGGTAGCTCGATCGGTATAGTTCGCTTGGGGACTACAGGCCACGGAGTTTGTTTTGTTTTACACCTCATTTGTCACTGTCACTCTAACGTAAAAATGGCATGGACAGTGTTCAAGGGAATTCCCTTTAACAAGATATTAAAACATTTTACATGTTCAGCCGTCAAAGCAACAAATGTCTTTATTGATTGATTTAAAATCAACACTACATGTTTCAACCCTTAAAGGGTTATCTTCAGGTGTTCTTCAGATACACGATTAATCACTGTCTTATAACGCACGGTATTATATCAACATCTGCTAACCTTGTATTTGTGTTGTATTAAATATGCTCCTGATTTACATACGTAATACATGAAGTAAAACAGATATATGATGATGTACATCTATATCCTATGTATCCTTCTTATTATTTAATTACACTCCAATTTAACTGCATTGAGATTAAGATAAAAGTTTCCATTAAGAACTGAAAATTAAAAATCAACTTAAAATAATTTTTTCGTTGTGAGCAATAAACAGCTTCATGTCTCGGATATGTGGTCGTCATATTACTTTTTATCCATTTTCTTCTATTATTTACAGAAATGGTTCGTTCTCTGCTGTTACTATGTACTGCCTCTATATTCCTGGAGACCAAGTAATATTGCCTGCATCACTCACTCTCTTATTCATGGAGCTGAGTCCTTCTTGAGAAGCTGCTAATTGTGCAGCTACTCAAGAAATTTCCAGGATTTGATAGAACCTAAAAGTTCATTACCGTGTTCACAAGAGCCCTCCACTGGTCCCTATCCTGAGCCAGATCAATCCAATTCATAACATCTCATCCTATCTCTCTAAGATCCATTTTAATATTGCCCATCAACCTATGTCTTGGTCTTCCCAGTGGTCTCCTTCCTTCCGGCTTTCCCACAAATATTCTATATGTATTCCACCTCGTCCTCACTCGTGCTACATTCCATACCAATCTCATCCTCTCACTTAATCTTTCTAATTATACTGTGAGAAGAGTATAAGTTATGAAGCTCCTCATTATGCAGTTTTCTCCAACCTCCTGTCACTTCGTCTCTCTTCGGTCCAAATATTCTCTTCAGTACCCTGTTCTCAAACACCATCAGAGTAAGTTCCTCCCTTAAAGTCAGAGACCAGGGTTCACACCTACACAGAACCGATATTGACTGCATACCAATGTGTGAAGTTTTTTCTTTAGTAATATGCTATAAGTTTTACAAATATTTTATCAAATTTTCAGTGTTATAACGTGTTTGAATACTTCCAACTAATACTATGTTATTATATTTGGTCCTGTTTTCGTAATGTTGTGTTTAATTCCCTTTTCTGGCGGCCAATAGAAGGCCGGTGCCGGTCACGGTAGCCGAGCGGTCTAAGGCGTGCACTGTCTTCGCTCGCTCGGAAGCCGGGATCGTGGGTTCGAATCCCTCTCAGGGCATGGATGTTTGTGTGCGTTTTTCTGTATTTGTGTACAGGTAGAGGTCTTGTGACGAGCTGATCACCCGCCAAAGGAGTCCTACCCTATGTCTAAGATCTAGAAAAACCGAAGTGAACGGAGAAGTTCATGGAGGTAGGCCTAGGCCCACTGGGGCTCTAGTGCCAAGAAAGAAAATAGGAGGCCGGTAGTTCGTCATTAGCTATCGCTGTTCTTACGTTCCCGTCATAGATGTCACGAGAAAATTTTACTTATATTTTGCCTTTGTGAAATTATATACAGGATAATGTCAAGGTAAGCTTCAGTTGAACTAGTTGAAAGTTTTCTTTAGACGTCTTCGGTCTTGTCATGCCTTTCTGAGAGAGACTGTCCTTCGGTGGCATTACCTTTATACCGAGTTGCATCAAGTTTTTTACATATATAATTAGCCTGAGATATAGGGGAACTCATGCAAAAGGACTTAGCAGGGCTTCAATTTTATGCAAAATGAACGTAACTTAGGAAATCGCATTTTTATGATGCTAAACTAAAAAAAAATTATATGACAATGGGCCATTCTTCCACTGAGGCGATGCAGTGTCTACTATGGTGGCACGTATTATTTCCCACGAACAGCTGAATATAGCCGACAATAATAATTAAGTCCCCATATTCGTCCACCACGCTCGCCTGTAATGCATCAAGCCACCGTGTCACGTCAGCGGAAACGGCGCTGCCAAGACGGTCTGATCAAGCTCCATTAACTTCAACTTAAGTCACCTAATCAGCAGCCCAGTCCACGTAGAAGGTAACCCTACCCCTGCCTTAACATAACGCCAATCAGCAAGGACTAATAGTCGTTATTCAGTGGTCTTAGCGGCTGGAAGGTGTAAAGCTACGCCCTGTCAAGTGTGGATTACAATGAGTGTGATTTTAAACCTACGTTTCTCTCAGTAGTGGTTACAGTTCCTGTTCAAATAATTCTGGCTCTCATTCTTCACAGCACATCTTCTGCAGTAATTCCGGTGAAGTATTTCTTTGAAATTCTTTGGTCGTTTTGAAAGATTTTATCCAAGTAGCCTCAGAGATTTAAATAAAACTAGATGTAAAAATTTGTGTTACTTTAATAAAGAACTTTGGGGAATGCGCCAAGTTTAATTTGACTAAGATTGCTGATAAAAAATTTGTCGAAAACTTTTGATGTGTTTTGAGGGATCCTTGAGAAATGACTGCGGTTGCGATTATGAATCATGATCACGCCTCATTGCTCTGTCGGTTCCTGTAGGAAGCTCCTGGAGCGACAGCCGCAGTTTTTACACGTGGGCGCGCCATGACTCAGAGGCCATCGGATGAGATTCATTCGGTTGCCACCAGACTGCGTCGCCGTTTGAGAAGAGCTACCACATCACTTCGGGTGAGTTCAACTATAATTTAAATGCAATTCGATACAACCCGTGTATAGTTTTTATAATTAAAATGAGCGAAATGGTAATTATATTCTCCGTGGACAGTATCGGCAGAAAAGAAATTCCTGATAAGAAGTCACATGTTTGCTAAGCCTATAGGCATTGTCTTCTTTCCTTCTGCTTCTTTTTCTGTTTTTGCTTCTTCATATCTCTGAAGAAAGATGAAGGCATATTCAGAGGCAAGTAACAATGAAAGGTTTTGTGCCACTGGATTCACAATCTTCAAATGATTCCTTTGTAATTTTGCTTATAAAATTCGCTTTTATATTCAATTATTGCATGTATAAATTTACTGTTACGGAGCTACTGTACATCGAATTAATTGTACTGCTTAGTTAACCTATTTTTGGTTGTGAATCATTGAGTATACTTGATGACCTAAACGAAATTTGTGGCACCCGGTAGAAGGTGCGATTACCCAGGTTTGTCCTGTGTTCTGTTACGGCAGACTTTTTCAGAAAATGAAGACGAAAGCGCCGACATTGCTGTTTCATCTTAGTGTGAATTGAAAGTCCGGTCTGTACAATGCAACGCGCCCAGAACTCACAGGCGTTGCTGTACACGCTCTGTCTTTAGAAGATCCTGAACATCCTTCACGAACCGATGGAAACTGAATGCTTTCCTCACCGGTAGACCCACAGTCTTATACATTGTTCTCCAGCCTATTGGGCTAATACGTTGATGGTAGTGCCGAAAAAGGGAAAAAGAAAATCACAGAAGTTCGATTCTCTGTGTATGGTATGGCCCTTTCAGGTGGCTTCATGGCCTGAAGGATCTGCCTGTTGTCATAGCCGCTTTGTTTCAATGTCCGAAAATTCTATTTGTGCATAAAAACCACCCCGTGAAAAAGTATGGGATTTATTAGGCATTATTTTGCTGGGTAGTAAATGGATGTGAGTAGCAAATTTTGTGCCCCGAAGTAAGGTACCCGGTACCTACTATATAATATGAGGAAAGTGACTTGGACCCAAAGCCAATCTGGACGTCGTTAGGAAGAGAAGTATTTATGTCCATGCCAATAGTCGAACCATACTCGTCCAGACTGTAGACGATTACTTTGCTATTTCGAAAGGAAATGAAATTCACTCGACGATTTTCCGATTAGCACCAAATGCCAAATATGATTTAAATCCATTCAGAATTTGCAATAAGCGGGTCTCTTCCTCTACCTCTTCAGGGGTTCTATTTGTGTGTTTCGTGCAATGCTTTCATAAAGGATGAAATATCCACACATTAAGTGTAATTGGTAAACTAATTGATTAGTTAATAACTTCCCCGTTGTCTGTGACTGCTACAGACAAGATGGCGGCGAGCGTACAGAAGTCGAAGTCACCAGCAACAGGACACGCAACAAGAAGCAGGAAAGGAGGCCCGCGCCCCGGCGACTGACGGGTTCTTGGCTAAGTTCTCGAGTGTCGCCGGGGCGCCCGTAGAATCAGATGCTTACGACAGCCAGCAGGGCTCAGCAAACCGTTGGGAAACCCGTCTCGCTGTGGACCCTACGAAGCCATTCCACTACAGGGTGAGCGCACACATTTCCTAACATTTCCCACTGAGCGGTGTGGAAAGTAGGGCCTAGCTCAGTATCTTATTCAGTTTCATACAAAGTTATGCAGGGGACACGTGGTAGCGTAGTTAGTTCAGGCACTATGCTACAACCCGGAAGGTCGCGGGTTCAAGTCCCGATGAGGTCATTGGATTTTTTAAATTGACCTAATCCTTCCAGCCCTGGTGTCGACTCAGCTTTTAACAGAAATGAGTACCAGGAATGAATTAAATAATTTTTGTGGGGAGTAAAGAGCGGCCGGCGCGTAAGGCTGACAACTTTACCGCCATCTTTGAGCCGATTTTCTAGATAATGTGGGTCCCTCAACGTCTCACAACCCTCTGAGCCTTCACGGCCTGGTACAGGGATACCTTTACTTTTACAAAGTTATGCAAGAGTGTGTGTTATGTGTCTGTGCGTGTGCACATAGAGTGGCCACAAAGTCCCAATGTACGCTTATTAGAAGATATCTGTGTGCTCGCCTCCAATCTCAGCACACATTTTAATTTTTACACATGTTCTTCCAGACATCTTCCATGTTAAATGTTTGAACTCATTAAAGCAGTTCCTGATAGCTTCATGTAGATCTTCAACTGTTGTCAGATGGAGTTGAGAAATTGCATGGAATCATTTTTACCATTGAAAGCCATGAATAGTTCTCACTGTTTCCAGGACTTTTATTTCCCTGATCTTATACACCAAACAACCCCCCACAAATCTAAGACAAGTAACTAAGAGATGGTACAGTCTCACGCATAGAGACCTTGTGGTCACTCGGTACATTACTATACTAATATTATTCTTTATAATTCTTCGTGTATTTAATTTTTATTGTGCTTTACAGCTGATAGATATAAAATTAACAACTCGCACCGTTTTAGGAACGTGTAACAAAAAACCATGATAATAAAAGAATACTTCAGAGAACTAGGCTTAGATGTAAGGATAATATTTAAATGGATCTTAAGAAAATTAAGGCGTAAACTAGATTTAGCTGGATGTAATGTTGGACTTTTATGAACGAGAGCGTTCAGGGTCCATAAACAGCAATAATTGGACCAGCTGAACTACAATCAATGTTTCTAGAAAGACCCTGCACTAGAGAGTTAGTCGTTCATAACTGGCGTGTCAAGTAAACGTTATACTAAAATAAGCACGGCTATTCTGGGGGGGGGGAAACCCTGAGAATGTAGCAAGTATCGCGAAAGTGCAAAATACGGAGTGCAAAACAGGGACTACTGCTGCTGCACTTTCAGAAATACTGCTTGATGTGTGGAAACGCATTTGCCATGCTCAGGCTAGCGTGGAGGGTCTTGAGTGTAACACACAGACAGGACTAGCATTTTCACTGCAAGCAGGATTCAGTCCTACCCCAAGCGGGTCGTTCTGTCACAGTTATCTTACAATTATTCAGGTGCCTGAAGCCATTTCAGGAATGAAACCTCAAATCTTGCGGCACACCTTGGGCGAGTAATTAGCATCCCTATTACGTATTCAGGTTGCTTCCCGTTCGATCCTCGTCCACGGTCTGGTTGGGTTTTCTTTCTTTTATATATTATCGCCATGCAAATGGTAGCTAGGATCTTAAAATAAGATCAACATTCTTCCCTTGGACGCTGATAACCTATACATTTGAAAGTTTCGTTAAATATTTTCAGAATCAAACAACATAGCCAAGACCGACCATCGCAGTCGAGTTGTTATCACCCATATCTTTTGGTAGAGAGGTCCATGATTTTGTTTCTGTTCAGGAGATTATTCTGTCGCGTTGTCTGCGACCGCGTCCTTCTACATTATTCTCCAATCATCCTATCATTCGACGCTAACGAAAGTATCGTTTAATGAATTATATAAATATAAAATAAATAAACAACACCACCGCCGTTAAGGTCCGTCTTCGGAAAATATATTGAGCTAGTCGTATCTCGTTTCCTTCCTCCCTTCCTCCGTGACATTTAGTCCACAAACAAACTATACCGACCGAGCGACCGCTGCTTGTCGGCGAAGTTAGTGCCAACTTTTGCTGATAGAGAGTGTCGTGTGGTCAGCGCAACGAAATCCCACGGCCGTTAATCTCGGTGCTCTAGACCGGACGTATCCAGTTAGCTTTAGTAAGTATCTAACATATTGAACTATTCAGTCATAGATGACAATCTAACTCATAGCGGATATTTCTTCCGAAGTGTCCGGCCTTAGAACTGCCACTGTCAAAACCCACATCAGAATTATGACATTCTAATAGCGTTTATTTCTCTGTACTATTTGCAGTGGCTTATGTTGGTCTCTGTAGCCGTATTGTACAACTTCGTGTTCGTGATTGGTCGTGCCGTGTTCTGGGAGCTCAACAACGCCGCGCCCGCTCTCTGGTGGATACTCGACTACACCTGCGATATCATCTACCTCCTTGATATTCTAGTTCACGCTCACGAAGGTAAGAGAAAGTTTCCAACTACAGGGTTCCATTTGCGCATGCTTACAGTCAGCCTATAAATAACAGTGAAGCTCGGAGAACAGGAGGGTCCACTACTGGAACCAGAACATATTTCTATGTCCAGTCTGTTTCCCATGTTCTAACGACATACAGGATTAAGCGGGTTTCGTTTCTAACAACACAGAAATCTCTAACTGAATATGTATTAAATTCTGTACGAAGATTTTGCTACAGTGGCTTATATTAAAAAAAAACAACTCCGTGGCCTGTATTCCGCAAGCGAACTTTACCGACTTAGCGACCGCCGATTGTCGGCGAAATTAGTGCCAACTTTTGCGGACAGAAGGTCAGCGCAACGGATCCCCACGGTCGTTAATCTCAGTTTTCTATATCGAAGCCAATAGTTCCTTGAAATAGCTCCTCAATTATCCTCACGAAGCTGAGTGGACCCCGTTCCAGATCCACTACTTCTCAGAAAATCTGGTAGCGCCGGGAATCGAACTCGGGACCTCTGGTTTGGTAGCCACGAACTCTGACCACTAGACCACATAAGTAGTCCTATATTAAACACAGAAGAGAATAAATGACAAAAGACGTAGATAGCAGTGGTGAAGAGGGATGTACCACGAAGTATAAACACACGGGTGTAGAAGAGTAAGAATATGACCAAGGACATGCTCGAAAGAGAATTTCAGGTACGGCACGAACATAAAATTCCATAAATTCCAGAAGAATGCGTTGCAAGAAGGGCGCGTCGGTGGCGGGTTTTCAGTTCCTTCCCTCGAGCGGTGTGAAGTGGCGGCTGCTGGAACAAAACGAGGGAGAAGTAACACTGATGCCGAAATTAATATGTTAATTAAAGTATTGTTTAACGATTGTCTTAAACATATAACAGTGGTTTCAATCTTCGTTCTAAACATATACAGCATGTCCAGTTTCATGCTAAATTTGGTTTGTGATTTTGTTATAAATACGAGGCGCGTCTGTGAAGATTCTGTCAGTTTTGAGAAGTATGAGGTTTGCGAAAATATAAGCCTTTGGGATTTCTTCTGTTAATCTTCATGTGCCGGTATGAGGAATTATTTAGTCATTGTTCAATGATTACTTCTATACACGCGCGATTATTACAGAGTCGTCAAATAATAGACGTAAAACAGAAGGTACAGTTCTGTACCTGAAAACAAGGCTACTAAGAATTATACTTCGAGTGGAAGTAAAACACTTGGAGGCGGTGGGTTACCAGCTTCACGCTTCGGCTGTTCTTCCCATTGGGACGAGTTCCGGATGCCCACCCTGTAGATGGTTGAATGGACCATGAAAATCTATATACTGTATAGTGGTGAAATGAAGACTCCATGCCAAGCAAAGAACAGAATTTTAGTGGCCAATATATTCTGACTCCAGTAATGCTGAAATTGTCCTTCATGAGCACTATGCCACGAAGTAATGCAGGGGAACTTAAGTACTGAAGTATAACTCCACATATTCCTAATCTAGACACTAGATGGACGTGATTTGATTGACACTCCGGCCACCTTACCGTCACGGAATGTGTAGAAGCTTTAGGAGACGAAGAATTAACTCTGTCCTTGCTGGAACAGAAACCCTGTTCCTCTATGGCTAAAACAGTCACTTCATTAAAATATCAGGGATCGTATTAATGATAAAGACGGCTATAACTGGAAACAAAAGAATGAAATACATTCACATTTGCATCATTGTCGTGTACCTCATGTTTCGGACTCACAGCCAACCACCACCTTACTGAATACAGGTTAGGTTATGAGTCCACACGTCGTAATCACGGATAATCCAGCCGTGGCACAGGTACCAATCGCGATACACAGTGCAGCATTCCCACGACACTGAGGACTTCGCGGAAATTTACTGACGTGGTTGAACACGTGCAATACATATGACCACAATATGTGTAATAGTGTCACTTTGAATTTTGAAATGTAAGTTGCTTTCCGTGTGGGTGGACCCATTGATTGTGATCGGAAAATTTCATGCATACGTAATTTTAGCCACAACCGACAAAAAGAAAAACAAGAACTGAACAAAAAAAACGACACCTGTTCGGTTTAAACAGGGCTGTCCATAGAATTTAAAGAACCTGACATGTTACTCTATAAAGTTTTATGGACTTTTGCTCAAGGATTTGTACTTCGACCGGCGGAAAAATTTTGATAGGATCTACGTATATATGCAGAATTCTTCTGTATCTTCCCTGACGAGTGATGTTAAATCAGAATAAACAGTAAGATTGGATTGTGTCATGCCAGGAAGTAAGTGACAGAATTATGATGACAAACTGATCATTATATTCCTATCTATCAGAAATGTTAACTTAATGTACAATTTCATTAATTTCCTTCAAATTCAAATTGAAAAAGATTCCGGGTCAGCCACCCATTCTTACCCGGGTAAAAACATCCCAATTTGTTTCGATTATAAAGATATTTTTGTTGAAACTGGACCCCGTTCCAGACACACTATTTCTCAGAAAATCTGGTAGCGCCGGAAATCGAACCCGGGACCTCTGAATCTGTAGGCAGGAACTCTGACCACTAGACCACAGAGGCGCTCTACAGAGAACAGCTTTCTAATAAAACGTAATGGACCTCGAGTTGAGAGGACCCACAAAACTAAGTAGGCTATAAGATAGAGACTTTTTCGAACAGCAGGCCTATTTGTGTTCTCCTGTTGGATTCACAACACATGTTTACAATCGAAGACCTTCGGATTTAAATAAAGGGTAAAAAGCAGCTAGATACACGTGTGAAAATGTATAAAATTATACTTAATTGTTTCCATGTAAATGTTGTTTTAAAATGTACTACCGCGTTGCTTTGTCATTGAAATATAGCAGCAAATTCTATGTTAAAATTGTTATTGACCTGTCACTTTCAGCGCCTTTCCTGCTTTAGTCCACATTTTTTTAAAACATAACGCCACTGCGGTAAAATTTCCTGCTGTAGTCCCACAACACTCTCCTTTCCTACACGCAGTTAACCCGGGTGCTCATTGCAAATATTGGAATGGACGACACAAATGTTATTTAGCTAAACTGGTCTGATGGACCGCGAGACGTTACACCAAAATATCTCATTGACACTAATCGTTCCTGCAAATTTCAACCTGTTTATCTGTCTGACTCTACCCAACCTCCACCGAGATGTCCCGACAGAACACGTATCCACTAGAACAGCGGCCATGTTAGGAGGTGTGAAGCAGACTTTCCAACCCGACGAACTGGCAGCCCCACTGCACATCTGCGCCATCTAAACGTTCCATGCAGCTGTACGATACAAGTATACACCTGAAAGACGGTGAGATGGTTAGCAGTATGCTTCTCATTCAAAGGGTTCCCACTTCGAATCTCTGTAGACTGGAGACTGGATGAACTCGCGGGGTCTTCGTACATTCGTCTTAAAACAAAGTTCGCTTATTTTCATGTCGTTCTAACTCCGCTACTCGCTATTATCCTAATTTAATGTTTAAGTTGAAATAAATATGGCGCCGAAGAAGAATGCAGTCTCCGTGTGGCTTTTGTGTGAACCGATGTTTCGTAGGAACTTATTGCCTCCATCTTCAGGTTAAAATATCTGTGAGCGAGGAACCAGCTTGTGCAGGTGACTGCAGACCCAGTCTGGAAATAGACCAGATTCAAAAGTGTTTCTGGGTCACTGAATTAAGGCAGCCCGCTGACAGTGAGGTAGAACTCGGTCTTTCCCATATTTCGCTGGGAGCGTCGGTCATCGTGAACATCAATAATTTTAGCTGAACAGAATCTGTCCCAGTTGTCGGGATCTTTTTTGTTCTGTTTGCCGCAGTTCCGTTCCAAAGTATGGATTTCACTGCCAGCTGAACGAACCAGTAACAAGCCAAACTTCAGGGTAAGCTTATAACACATACATGAGTGACTCGTAACCGATATGAAAGTTAGTTCTTGGTTTTCATCTTATCTAATCTGATCTCAAATTGTGTGATACATAATTTTATGTGTTTGCTTGTTAGCCCGTTAGGCTTCCAGTAATGAATTAGGCTACATGAATAGTCTTATAAGCTTCGACTCCATATTATTCACATTAATAACATTAAGGATTCTCAAATTATTAAATGGGATACGAGATATTTAATCATGAAAACCATTTCCATCAACATTAGTCTTGTAAGTTTTGAGGTTTTCACGGCGATGACTATGAAGAAAGTTGTCTTCTGGGTTTTGGCGCCGTGTATTCTTCGTTTTGGCCGACGTTTCGGAGGAACGAAGAATACACGGCGCTAAAACCCAGAAGACGACTTTCTTCAACATTAGTCTTATACGTACTAAGCAAAACATTTCAGCGTATTGTCGCATGTTTCGTAGGTAACGAGACAAGAAACTGTTTGGGCGTATGATTTGGACGAATATTTACTGGACGCTCACATTTCGGACTCACAAACCCAATTATTCACATTTATAACGTCTTCGAACGTTTCCTTTTCAGTGTTATACACTCTTGCACCGCTAATCTCGGTGAAGTGTCTCTGCTCGGAGCTCAACTGTCCTTAGCTCTCGTCAGATACGAACTTACTGGGCTCCAAGTCCAAGTTACATTGCGACTGACGGTCAGTCAGTCAGTAAGCCTTGGTGTCGAGCCCCATCTGGGGATCATGACCAGATATTTCTTACTGTTTGGCATTTACGGTCTTGTTTTTGTGGGGTGCCCTCTCTGACGAGAGGACGGGTCTGCCTTTTGTGCAGTCTTTCTCGGTTCTGAGTCCCTTGGGACTCGCGATCGTATTTTACTGTCTCAGATTTGAGACTTCCCTTTTCGTCGCCT
>NW_019739228.1:38112-98948 GCF_002891405.2 Cryptotermes secundus | reverse complement strand
ATTATTATTATTATTATTATTATTATTATTATTATTATTTGTTTGATTGTTTACTTGTCTGCATTAATGTGTTTTTCCTCCAGTGCTTGCCTGTAATTTGTCTTTGACTTTATGTTGTGTTTGTCCATAATGTAATTACTTGTATTTACACTGTGCTCTGTTTGTAATTGGCCTTGCGGCTGTTGACTCGGTACATAAATAATAAAGAACTGAATTGAATTATTATTCTGCTTAGCCATTTACTCTTGTTTCGCAGATCCTTGCAGCTGATGCACCTACTGCGCCCATTTATCGAGTCACGAATATGTGTGACTTGTTTTTTTATAACTGAAATATTTTCTTGCGGTTGATATTGTATGTGCAATGTATGTTACTGACCTGTCTTCTATACGTTAAACCCCTTCTTAATAATAACAAAATTCTACTTGAATTTTATGTAAAAGCAGAAGTAGACGTCATTTTGGAATTATACGGGCCAAAAATTTTCAATCGATAAATTTTGGCGTCGACCTCCAGTATCTGAATTAATCGAAATTTGTTAATTAGGAACCGACACTGTGCGTTCACTTTATAGGATCCGTGGAAAGTACGCGTATTCAAAGGATCGAGTACACAGAACAGTCCTGCCTTTTGGGACAGAATACCGTGTAGTCAGATGAAATCAACCGATGTTTCGGAGAAATACGTATATTGCCTTCATCCCAGAATCGAAGAGCAAGTCAATTAAGAAACCAGAAAGAAGCAGTCACCAAGCATAACTTCATGTTTGTTTCTTTTCGTATTACTGTTCTACCTTGAAATGGAGGCCATATGTCCCTCCGAAACACCAGTTAACTTTCAGAGAAGATATAAACCTTCCTACCCACCGCTGTGAGAATATCAAACTACACAACGATCAGTTTTATATATATAGTTCGCAATTTTGAAAACGTAACGTGTTTCGTTACTGAATGCGCCGTAGAGATTGTTAATTGGTTTATTTAACAACCTACAAATCACGGCTACAATTAATTATAATTATAATAAATATAATATAAATTATATAAATATATATAATATAAATATAATATAAAATTATATATAATTTGTTCACAAACACCTATGGATGTTTTCACAATATAATTTATGAAAAGGATATCGACCGTCTCTGATGTTTGAGAAAAAATCAACATGTATATGAAATGTATGTTTTGAAAGTAATTCAAAACTGAAGCGCTCCACAATCACGTAATTCCAATGCATCTCTACCGAGAACCAAGACAGTACATAGTCAAGCATCGTTCCACAGAATTATCGCTCCTCCAATGAAGACACACACTTCTGATGCTCCAAAAGGCAGATCACTTGGTGATGTTCATACGACATGAGTAAAAGCTTTCTATAACGGCGTAGCTTTGTTCAGTTCGTTCATTGCCCATCCAAAGGCACAGTTCTTGTATATGTGTGCTGGTATAAGGCATGTTGGAATGCGAATGTGAAATTTTTGAGCATTAAACGTCTCCAGACATAGGGACTAGCTCTGTCGACTAGGCCCAACTGAGTAGGCTTTACCTGAAGACGGAGACAATATGCAGTCTCCGAAACGTTGTGTTTTGAAAAATAAACAGGACGGTTTTTAGATAGACAAGACGATTGATAATGTCCAAAAACCTAATGTTTGTATCTAGCTCTGACGCTTCTAATTTGTATTTCGGAAGTGCCCGTTTCAAATTTCGGCAGGGATTCCGACAATCTGGACTGAGGTTTTGTCCCTCAAGGCAAATATCGGGAGAAGATATTCATTTAGTCCACAACCAACAAAACAAAACAAACCCCGTGGCTTCAGTCAGCAAGAGAACTGTACTGACCGAGCGACCGCCGCTTGTCGGAGAAGTTAGTGTCAACTGTAGCGGATAGAGGGTGTCGCGTGATCAGCGTAACGGATCCCCACGGCCGTTAATCTCGATTTTCTAGAACAGAGCCGCTATTTCCTAGAAACAGCTCCTCATTTACCATCACGAGGCTGAGTGGACACCGTTCCGGACCCACTACTTCTCACAAAATCTGGTAGCGCCGTGAATGGAACCCGGGACCTCTGGATCTCTAGCCAGGAACTCTGACCACTAGACCACATAGGCGGTCATATTAATTATTCACTGCCACCCAATCATATAATCTAAATTACCGACAACATCGTCGAATAAAATATAAGACAAACAAACAAGATAATTTGAGTATGGACAAAGAAGCGAATGAAACGTTGTGATGTTGGCTGAGAATAACGTTGCTATCTGAGAGGCTGTCCTTCTCTATCACCTCTTTGTGACGCAACAGAAATTAAACACAAGAAGATATCCCCATTTTGCGTAGTTATGACTGCGCTTACACACTCTCTAATGACGTCATTCTGGCTTCCAACAAAGGCATACCTCCACACCTCTTCAGCATAAGCTTACTTGACCATCCAACATGGAAGTTGAGTACGGCGAGCAATAACGGGAAGTAGATACAATGGACTCATTAATAACGCAACGCTCGAATACTGCCACTTGTCATTGTGTTACCAGTCCACACCAGTCTTTACATGTTGAAACAAATTACAATAGCCTTCATCTTGTTGACGATGAGCTTGTGTCTTGAGCTCAAAATCTCTGTACTTTGTTCGTTCTAACAAAACCTGATTACTATCGGTGATTCTTCGAAGCTCTTACTTTCCGAATACACTCGCTGAACGCATACGCTCCCTAGAAATTTTCGTCAATTGAGATTTCATTAAACGAACATCTGATTTGGTTCATCCTGGTCCATCACGCTAACAATAGTATAAAATATTATCACCTCCGTCCAGTGTGATTGAAAAATATTAGTTTCTCTTTTTTAGTCTTTCATCCTTGACATGTTTCGGTCGGAGTGACCATCTTCAGAAGGACACATTAGTATATTGCAGGAGAAAAAACATTTATCAATCACATTGGACGGAGTTGATAGTCTTTTAAACGAACATTAGTTGTACAATAATTTCAAGGGACATTAGGAGTATAATGTGAAAGATGCACACCCAAGGAATGTTAAAGTAAGAATATGTTATGTCGGTCACGGTAGCCGAGCGGTCTAAGGCATGCACTGTCTTCGCTCGCTCGGAAGCCGGGATCGTGGGTTCGAATCCCACTCAGGGCATGGATGTTTGTGTGCGTTTTTCTGTGTTTATCTACAGGTATAGGCCTTGCGACGAGCTGNGGGGGGGGGGGAAGTAGAATATGTTAATTTTCGAAGACAATACGTATTGGGTTGGTTCAAATGGGGCTCCACATCAAACCTGAAGAATCACATGTTATTCTATAAATGTTAACGGACTATATTTTCTTAAAAGTGGTTCATTTGTCGGCTAAATTTTAATGATAATTATAGGTGCAAATATAAGTCTGTAACCAATAAGAGCCGATTACAGTGGCCACACGGCAATAGGCATGAACTGTCTTCGCTCGCTCGAACACTGGGATTGTGGTTTCGAATTCCACTCAAGGCATGGATGTCTGTGTGTTGTCCTGTGTGTAGGTAGCGGCCTTACGACGGGCTGATCACTCGTCCAAGGAGTTCTACCGTCTGCGTGAAAAAAGATTACGCAACTGAATAAGAGTCCAGGGCCTATCAAAGGGCTGTAGAGCAATTGATGAATGAACATTAGCAAACTTATAGTTTCTGTCGATCAGAATTTCGCTCTAGTAATTTCGGAAAAGAAATATGTGGACGGGAGGATGGAGAGGCGAAAGGATACCACTGTCAATTTGAGTTCGTTTTGTCCAGTCTGTGCTAAGAACTCAAAAAGAACAGAGAGACTGAAGACCAATTGCGTGACGTGTTGATACTAGGCTAAGGTCGGCCGTACAAGTCCTCAGGTTAGTGCGACAGGATAAAGACAATGAAATGAAGATGAATACTTACCGCCGTCCTCTCGAGGTCAGGTCTGCACTCCAGGGACACTTCCCGCGGCTCGTTTGCCGTAAGAACTAACTCCTGTTTCAGAGGTTCTGGAAAGAACGGATGGTTCACTGCATTGGATTCCCACTTCTGAAAGTTGTCAGGCACAAACACAAAAAATCCACGTTTGTGATTTAAAATACGAAATTGATGGTTCATAAGAAACTTGCAACTACATATGTTCTGCCTCCGTATCAAACGATATATTATTACAAGTTTAGGTGTTCCTTGTTAAATTAGGTATGGTAGTTCTGCATGTTGTAAAAAAATCGTTCAATGTGAAAACACCTTAAAGATTTTAAGAATATAAATTAAAAAGTGTCATAAATGTAAATTTATATTCCTATTCATACAAACTTCTGTATTTAAGAATTACAAATTTGTATATCGCCTATGAAATCCACACTAGAGGAATATTAGAAACAGATATTAACAGATGTGTTTAATTCTTAATTTGTATGTTAGGGGGTACTTGGAAATATTGAACAGATAAAGTATAAGGAACTTCGCAGTTGCTATATTGCGCGGATCTTACTACAGAAATACGAGTTAAGTCTCCGGTCTCTGCGTGTCTGATCAGCGGTCAAAGAATGGAGTTGTTACAAAAGAATTTCTTGTGGTTTTCATATTTCTCCATATCCTGCTTGAGGTTTCACTACTTAGTGGGTAGTAATGCATTCAGAAATGTACTGAGTCAAATTAGGGACCATCTGTTACAAGTATGTTTTAAGTTCTTTCCTTTGGGAGAAAGTGCAATGCAATGGGCCACGACTGCTTCCTCTCACCAGGAATTTAGTCCTTTTCGTTCTTCTCTTTTATCCTTCATGTATCATTCCCTTCTCTTCATTTCCATTCTTCGGGATCTTCCTTGCTAGGAACACAATTGCAACATTTGTCTAGAAGTTCCCTAATTTCATGGAGCACGTAGGTTCTTTACTGTGCATATTCAAGCCCGCTATTACGTTATGTCTTGAGCTATTAGAACACAATTCACAGTTTCAAATTTTATTTTCGAATATAAAATTTAGTATTATCCTTGAAACCGCGCCTATTTCTCCTACGAGGTGTATCCCTTCAAGTTATAAAATCATAACTTTGTGAGCATTTCTCATTTCTCCTATACGACACTTTTGCTGGAGAGTTTCCTCACCGGACAGACTCTCAGCAACTGCGTACCTTTATGTACGTGGAATGAAAGAATGCGAGTGAGAGTGTGTCGCCATGTTCCTACGAGCGAGATGCTTACTGCTGCTGAATTGCATCACGGTAATTCAGCTGTTTGACTTTGAAGGTTTAGCTTTCAACTAGCGAACTTTTACTACGAGAAATTCAATTGCTAGAGGCGACATATTGAGTCGAGATTCAAAGCACTAAATCACAGGACATGGGTCACAGTTGGATTGTTATAAAACTCTATAGGTATTGTACATTTCTCTAATTCTTAGGCTGGGATGTCTTCGGTTAGCACACACAGCGTGCAGTGCTGAGTCTGCCCAGTCTTCATTTCATAACACCACTCACTTGTGACTTTTCCTTCATGCTTCTACGTCAGAAACATTACACATTAGCTAAATTTCCTTACTTTGTATAAAAAGACATATTTCTGATATCACGACGTCCTACATTACCTCAAAATATGTGTAGAACCTTTTTTTTATTTAACTCCAATAATTATACAATCTATCCATTAAGTGTGGATAATAAGTACATTTTGTGGTTACCCGTCTAGAACTAATGAATTGATTTTCATTGAATTTGATACGAACCTCATGCCAATAGCTTATATCCTATCTTTCTATATCTGTGATTTACTGCCATCAGTAATCCCAACATGGGGGCCTTGCGAACTTATGCGGCGGAAATGACATCAAAGGCGGGTCAGCGAAAGAATGAACATAGATCTCCCCGTCTACCTGGTTACCGTCTTTTCTCTCTCTTTGCATTATCGGTTTATCCTTGGCGTTGAAGGACAGAAATTCTGTGGGGGAACTGGGGGTCGGCTTGAACCCAAACCATCCATGTTCATCATTTCCCAAATCTGAGCGTAGTGATACTTAATATGGGGTCATGTTACTTTATGTGGGTATAGGTATTTAAAACAGACGCAACTTTCGTTAACCCGCTTTCAAGAATAAAAAACCTTAAAATGTCGGACATACTGGGATCAGTCCCAACTGCTGAAACGTCCTGTATAATCGATTTAAAATCTTTGAGAATATGTTACTACGAAGAATATTTGGATTAGGAAGGAAGAGTAACAGGGGGTGGGGGGTGGAATTTGGAGTTTCACAATTTCTAATATGCATCATATAGTATAGGGTGGCCAAATTAAAGAGGATCGGTTTGGTATGGCATGTAACACACATGGAGAGATGAGAATTTTACACATTATTTCATTCCAAAATTCTGACGGAAAGAAACTACATGATAGACCTAGATGTAGACGAGACAAACATATAAAATTGAACGTAAATCATTAAGATAGACTTGAAAGGATTCTGGCGATGGTGTATACTGTACTTCTTTTGGCTTATTTTGGACTTCACCCATCGTCTGGTATGTAAAAGACAAAAAGACAAAAAAACAAAAAACCTCGACGTTTCGGAGACTGGATCTGCCTCCGTCTTCAGGTGGATAGGGAAGGATAAACCTACTCAGTTGGGTCCCTTAGAAAGAGCTAGTCTCAATCACTGGACCCCTTAGAAAGAGCTAGTCTCAATCACTGGACCCAGTGATCCAGTGATTGAGACTAGCTCTTTCTAAGGGGCCCAACTGAGTAGGTTTATCCTTCCCTCAATGTCTCAATGTCTCAATCACTGGACCCAGTGATCCAGTGATTGAGACTAGCTCTTTCTAAGGGGCGCAACTGAGTAGGTTTATCCTTCCCTATCCACCTGAAGACGGAGGCAGATCCAGTCTCCGAAACGTCGAGGTTTTTTTTTTGTCTTTTACATACCAGACGATGGGTGAAGTCCAAAATAAGCCAAAAGAAGTACAGTAAATAATTAGGTTGCTAGTATATGGACTGACTCAGATGGCAGACTGCTGTGAGCACGGTAATACACATATTGATTCAATAAAAGTAGTGAATTTGTTTACTAGAAAAGTACCTGTCAGTGTATTAGGAAGGAAATGCTGCATGGAGTTGGTTATGCCACGGCAAGGGACGCAACAGCCACATTGCTACTCTATCGGAAGCATCCTCACTTCCTGCAGAAACTGGAATTCCTATTATACGGGACCGGAACGGAATTGAAATTGACCGTTAAAGTGGCTGTGGATGCAATAAAATCGGGCATTAAAGCAACTAGAGAGAGAAAGAGAGAGAGACGAATACTCGAGGGTGTTGTTCTAATTTACAGCCTGACATTAACTTCATATTCGGCGTCAGTTCTGCTGTGGCTTGAAACCGCAGCTTGTGTACGAAAGACGCCGTAAGTGAGAACTTGGGGTCATCATCATAACGATGTTAATATTTGTCGAAGTGTCTGAAACACAATTTATGGGAAAGTCTGGTTTACGGGTCAAACTGTCACTGGAGGTTTTGATATGCAACGGAACGGAGTTTCTAGATCTCCTTCTGCTTACACTTCAGAGAATATATTATTTTTCTTCTTCTGCCATAGCTTCTTCCATCTCTATATATCAACCCTTCTCTTCTTTGTGCTTGTTTCTTCTCCGTTTTCCGCTGTTCTTCTACTTCTGCTACACTTTATTCTGCATTTTAATTTTTATTCTTCTGTTTTCTTACGCGTCGTCTCATTGTTCTTTTTGTCTCGTAGTCTACATTTCCTTTTATTATTGCTCCTGTTTCACCTTCAGCCTCTCTTACTACTTCTTCTATATTTTTGTTTGATCTCATTTCCTTCCTCTGGCTTCTCTTTTCGTTCCTCTTCTGTTACTGTTCTCCCCATTCAGTGGTTGTCCTCGAGGATCGGGCACTAGGACCCTTTTATCTTCAATTATTTCCGGGGGTAGGATTCCTTCCCCTGCAGATCAGTTGATCGTAAAGCATTTGTCATCACAAGACAACAAAACATGGCGGACATACAGTATATCTATGTTCCTAAGAGAAGTCAACCAGCATCTCCAGCGTGTGCAACGTAAACCACTCGACAACACAACATGAAGTTAATTCGATAACCTGTGTCAATAGTTCTTTCTTCCTCCACCTCTGAAATGATGCCCAAGTTCTGGCTTCAGTGTAATGTTTATGGTACATGCTGTTTCTTCCCACGTGTCCGTGGTGAACGATGAAAAAATTTCGCTATTCTGTGAGCGTGTTTCGAACACTCAAACTGAAAGAGATGCATTAGTTTCGCTTTGTGCTTCTGGCGTCAGTCCGCGGTATCTGCACTGAATTCTGTCGATCCTTTTGATTTGCTTTGGTTAATTTGAAGGATCAGTGTACCTACGTGTCTACATCAACATTCGGACATATGCTTGGAAACGTTTGACAGATTCTGATGAAATAAGGCACATCAGTGACGCGAGTATTGCCACGATATTTTGAGGTTCTCACACCAGTTATTATAAAGAGTCCTGTCTTCTGGAATTTAACACCGTGTAGTATACTGTAAGTTTCGGAGGAATATGTAGCCTCCAGGAAATAATAAATTCTGTTTCCTTCCTTGGCTTATTCTTCAACCCTGAAGATGGAGAAGAAATGTTCCTCCGAAATATCGGTTGACTTACAACAGACTGAACGGCGTTAAATCCCAGAAGATATAACTCTTCATGAGTATTGCTCCTTATAAACAATTTTCATTAGCTTTATTTTTTTCTTTTCCCACTGGCTCTAGAGCCCCCTTGGGCCCTGGTCTCTGATTTTTCAGTTTCAACATCATTTTACAGACGGTAGGACTCCTTGGACGAGTGTTAAGCTCATCGCAAGGCCTCTGCCTAAACACAGGACAACACAAACAGAATAAACACATACATATACTAAACATCCATGCTTTGTGTGGGACTCGAACACATGATCCCGGCTTCCGAGCGAGCGAAGACAGTACGTGCTTTAGACCGCCCGGCAACCGTGACCAGCTCATTAACTTTATGCCCCAATTGATTTAGGATTCAGCTTACGTAAGGACTTATTGAACTCTTACTTGTATCTTTCAAATTCTTTGTTACATTCTGATGAGCCGTCATATAAGCCACACCACGATTCAATTAAGAAGAGGCAAACAGAAGCCGTACGATACACATCTGGAAAACAAGTGTGGAACACGCCATTTCAGTTTGTGGCTGAACTTGAGAACTGCTGCTACAAACTTACTTTTCTCATCTAACAAACAGGTTTTAGAGCTGTCACATAACTTACACTGTGAAACTGATGTCCTTATATGGCTTTCCGGTCTCATTCTGACAATACATTAAAGCAACACGCAATGATCTTAGAATTACAGAAGTCGACGTGAAGACCTTTCATTGTTTGATAAAATAAACCAGCAGGCGTCTGTGTGTAAAGTAGGGACAAATGACCGAATAACATGGTAATGTACTGCTGAATGAAGACATTTCGGGATGGACACTGTTGCCAACAATGGAGATAAAGTTACTCAGACTTGTCGTTATTATATTACTCTAACAATAGAGTTTCTACAGTAGCTTTTACTCCTTTTCATACTGCTTTCTATATGAACGAATCTTCTTATGTTGATTTAGCGACATAAAATTCCTACTGCTGAAAATTAACGGCCGTGGGGATTCGTTGCGCTGACCACTCGACACCCTCTATACGCTAAAGTTGGCACTAACTTCGCCGACAAGCTGCGGCCGCTCAGTCGGTATAGTTCGCTTGCAGACTAAAACCACGGAGTTTTTTTTTTGTTTAATGCTGAAAATTTAGGAATACATAACTTTAACTGTTGGGCTGATGGAAATTTTAAAATATTAACAGAGGGATCAAATTTGTTATACCGGCATATCATTTTGGAGAAAGCATTATCGTACTCTGAAACTACTAAGAGAACCCAGGGTAAAATTATTTCCACGAAAGAGTAAAGTTGTCGGATCTCTTACAATAAACGGAGGGTGAACTCTTAAGTGTTAAGGCAGTAACATAGTCGCTAAACAAGAGCAACTTCAGCCTTTTTATTTGTTGCTAGTGGGGTGAGACTAAGTCCCTTCTACTGCGGCCACTTCTGGCCTATTGTACCAGCCCCAGATGATAGGTGAGGGTAATTGTGGAGCAGTTGGTGGAATGAAGATTGGCAGGAGAAACCGAAGTACTCGGAGAAAACCTGCCCCAGCGCCACTTTGTCCACCACAAATCCCACTTGACCAGACCCGGGATCGGGAAGCTAGCGACTAACCGCTTGAGCTATGGCGTGGCCTACTTCAGCCTTACTAATTAAGGAAATACCTGAAGAGGAACATCCTGTTGCAATGTGGTATCATTTTTAGATCGTAAGTTTTCCGTCTATAATACAACTCAACCTTTTATAAAATACACTAAAATATATTTAATACACTAAAAGTGGTTGTTAATTTTTTTTAAATGTCATTGACTATATACATCCGTTCCTTGTTGCTACATGTTTCGGCCACACATGAACCATCATCAGGCAACTTTTATTACTGGGGAAACCACTGCACTCTACACTTTATCATCTGTGCCCTTAGGCACATCGTTGTTTTGCTGTGATCTCCCTAATAATAAAAGTTGCCTGATGATGGTTCATGTGTGGCCGAACATGTAGCAACAAGGAACGAATGTATATAGTCAATGACATTAAAAAAAAATTAACAACCACTTTTAATGTATTAAATATATTTTAGTGTATTTTATAAAAGGTTGAGTTGTATTATAGACGGAAAACTTACGATCTAAAAATTAAATATTCTTATTTATTTTCTCTCCTTCCGCTGTTCATTTGATGAATTCAGATATCTATATCACACCTGACATACTGCTTTGTTGCTGAACACACTTGAAATTAACAGGAAGCGTATAAATTAAGATTACTTAAACGTCTTGTCTTGCACATAAATATGGCAATTCAAGCAGCAGGACTTATATCGCAGTTTGTAATTACGACGTGTCCACTTCGGTTATTCTGGTGGTTTCAGATTCCAGAATTTAGGCACGACTTTACTGAAGTTGTTTGTGAAGATATTCTAGGCGTCCGCCTGGAAAGGATAAACAACTTTCAAATCATTGTGATATAATTCACATTCCATTATAAATACCAACAGCACATATAAAAATTATTATTAACAGTCACAGAGCAGAAAGAGTATATTAAAGCAAGAGGCTCTTCGCTTGTTCGTGATTTGATGTGTAGTTTCATGCAACCAGGAAAAGCATATCTATAAGTACTAACGCTAATATGCTACAGTAAGAGGAACTAGCGATATCTCGCACCTAATCGAAAACGATTTACTTTCTTCGAGATGATGGTGAAGTTATCTTTCGAATGAATGATAGTGCACATACGTAGGAGTTTCAGTTCATCCACAATTTAAAATTGTTGAAACAAAGTTCACGGGATTTCATATATTGATATTGGAAATACAGCGACCATACTGAAATTCTCGATAAATATTTCACTGTAAATTTCCCCACAGCAAATTTACTCACTCACTCATGGAGCTGAGCTCTTCTTGAGAATCTGCCAATTGTGCAGCTACTCAAGAACTTCCCAGTATTATATGGAACCCGAAGGTTTATTACCATGTTCACAAGAGCCCTACAGTGGTCCCTATCCTGAGCCAGACCAATCTAATCCACACCATCCAATCCTATCTCTGAGATCCATTTTACATTACAATATCCATTACAATAAATTTAAATGAAACAATTTAAAAGGCTTAAGACATTAGACATGAAAAGTGACAAACGCAAAGCGTGACTTCCCTATTACATATTCACTTTTAGTACTGAGTGTAAATATCGCATAGAACATCGATTGCAACAGAGTCTCGTGACATGGCGAACATGCGTTTTAGAAAAAGCAGTTGAAATGCCGCGCATTTGATGCAGGTCTACTCAGTATAATATTTGTCCACGTCCTGCACACTTTGGAATCTCGAAGAAGAAACTGTTTGTTTTCACGAATCCAGTAAACAGAGTTATGCAATGGTTACGGTGTGAGGGATTTCGTTTGCGGATGAAGAGAATTACAATGAGTTCGAATATATCTTGTTTCTATAGAAATTATTTCACGTCAAAATTACTGGCGCCTGGAGAAAGAAGACGGAAAGTTGTTTCACAGCCACGAGTGAAAACAAATAGATTCTCTGATTTTCTACAAATAAACGTCACAACAAAATGTGGGCAGTAAATGAATAACGATTTCATTTTACAAGAGGGTAACTGCACAGCGGAAATAAAACTGAAGACAAATTAGGGCTACTAATGAGGCTTTGAAGCCTATCACAGTAGCCGCGCGGTCTGAGGCATGAACTGTCATCGTTCGCTCGAAGACTGGGATCGTGGGTTCGAATCCCACTGAAGGCGTGAATGTGTGTTTTTATTCTGTGTTTGTGTTTTGCGTGTAGGTCTTGCGGTCTTGCGACGGGCTGACCCCCCTTCACGGAGTCCTACCGAATGTGTAAAAGATTAAAAAGCTGAAAAGTGGGCAAGGTTCAACAAAAAGACTCTATTCCCCCCTCCCTTGGCACTACAGCCCCAGTGGGCCTAGGCCTACCTCCATGAACTTCTCCGTTCACTTCGGTTTTTCTAGATGCGGTAGGACTTCTTGGGCGGGTGATCAGCTCGTCGCAAGGCCTCTACCTGTAGACAAACACAGAAAAACGCAAACAAACATCCATGTCCTGAGTGGGATTCGAACCAACGATCCCGGTTTGCAAGCGAGCGAAGACAGTACGCGCCTTAGACTGCTCGGCTACCGTGACCGGCAAAAAGACTTTATAGCTAAGTTAAATAGAATTAGGCTTTAATTCTTATGCCTTCTTTGAAGCAAACGTAAAATTGGAGATGTTACACTACTCGATGGATGCTGATGAACTTTGTGTTGGAGATGTACACAAATCCTTGTCTGTAGAGCTTCGCCTTATCCCTTATCGGTGAGAGCGGTGAAGCCCATATAATTGTTACACGAATTTAACTAATTAAGAACATTGATAATTTTAATTTTCAACTTTTACGTCTAATATTATTATTATCATCATCATCATTGCTGTTACTCTTATTCACCATGGCAGTTAGTATCGCTTTTACATAACTGTTAGTTCATGTAGTAATACATGTCCCTGTTGAAGCGAATATTCTTGTCACATCGCAGTGACATCTCGTGTTCCATTACAGTGTGACACAATACCGACGGCCTCGCCTCACGGGTCGATGGTCACGTGACATCAGAGACCACAGGCTGAAGCTGCTGTACTTTATCTTCCGTCGTGGTTCATATTTTCCGACAACATTGCGGCCATTTAAGGCCTAAGTAATTAGAAAGAACTGGATCTGTAAGAAGAGACTGCGAATAAATATTAAACTTAAGTCTTAATCTATTGTTTACTTCTTCTTCTTCTTCTTCTTACTCTTATTCTTTTCCCTCTTGCTATTGATTTTTTGTTTACACTTGTTCTTTTCCTTCCTCTTGCAGCTATTATGGTCTTCATCTTATTTTTATTTGTACTCTTGTGCTTAATTTTTCTTGCACTACTACTACTACTGCTGCTCTACTTTTACTACTACAGCTGCTACTACTACTACTACTACTACTACTACTGCTCTACTTTTACTACTACTACTACCACCTCTACTACTGCTGCTCTACTTTTACTACTACAGCTGCTACTACTACTACTACTACTACTGCTCTACTTTTACTACTACTACTACTACTACTACTACTACTACTACTACTCTACTTTTACTACTACTACTTTTACTACTACTACTACCACCTGTACTACTACTGTTCTACTTTTACTGCTACTACTGCTACTGCTACCGCCTCTATTACTGCTGCCCTACTTTTACTGCTACTGCTGCTACCACCTCTAATACTACTGCTACTACTGTTCTACTTTTACTACTACTACTACTACTACTACATCTTTCATTTTTGGATGATTTTTGGATGATTTTGGTGGGAAATATGAATACTGAACTATCTCCGTTGTATGCATCCTGTTATGTTACTTTGGTCTATTTAATTAAATATTGTCGACGGCCAAACCTTTTCCTATTAATACTGAATCATACTTAATGCAGACAAAAACTTTCGTTTCTTACAGTACGAGATTCCAACGCCAAGGTTTCTACATTAAGTATTTTTCTGTAAGATAGCAACTACAGGTATGGTGATGATGTGAAAATTTGAACTTATATCTGAGATATTTAACGTAGTCAGAGTCGGTACTTACACATATGATCTTCACAAGAATGAAATAATAATACCGTTAACAATACTCGATCTGCAGGACTATAAATCTGAGCCACAGGAAAACAAGCTTCGAAGGTCGTCTTATAGTTTATATTAGCAAGTTACAAAATGGGGCCGGTCACGGTAGCCGAGCGGTCTAAGGCATGCACTGTCTTCGCTCGCTAGGAAGCCGGGATCGTGGGTTCGAATCTCACTCAGGGCATGGATGTTTGTGTGCGTTTTTCTGTGTTTGTCTACAGGTAGAGGCCTTGCGACGAGCTGATCACTCGCCCAAGGAGTCCTGCCGAATGTGTAAGATCTAGTAAACCGAAGTGAAACGGAGAGTTTCACAGAGGTAGGCCTAGGCCCAAATTGGAGCTGTAGCGCCACAGAAAAAAGAAGTTACAAAATGGAGCGAAATATTAATATTAGGTTAATATCTGACAAATTTAATGCAGTCGGAATCTGTATAGAAATCGGTCAATAAAGTTTATAGTTCCTGATATTCTCATCAAGCAGACTCAAACGTGTGAAGGAACCTAGACATCTTCCTGCTGTCCGTGACAATAGTATAATTCCGATTTTCATCATAGTTGCGTAAGTCGCGGTTCAGTGATACAGAGGCTAGGAGCAACTTCAGACAGACATGCGCAGAAAACTAGTTCAACGACGAGAAAACAGAAGTCGGCGGCCTCTTTATAATCCTGTCCTGGTAAATACTCCATATTATACCGGCTCTTGTCTTTACAGTTGCAAGACAACAAATAGGGCCTAGACCGATTTGTCACGTCTGTCGTCAGATGGAACGGATGTAGTCAACATTTCAATTTACTGTGATCAATTATCAATGTTCGAGGAACTGCAGAGCTATTTAACTCAGTGGTAGAACTCTTTAATTCGAGGCTGAAAGCGATAGAAAAGTGGATGAAAAGAAGTTATGATCACTGTGGTTTGAGATATATGTAGGGCTATCTGCAGACTAGGAAAAAATAATCTAGAAGCAGTCATAAACAAGAATGAGGAAGTGTATTTCAGTTTGGAGTCTACATAGTTCTTTGCTATATTACACCTCAGTGGCTTTGAGTTTTATTGATTGAGGTATCCATGTTAACAAAAACAGCAATAATAACAAAAATGTAGTAATAATTCAATTAATTTATTTCGGTGTTTAACAACAGTAAGCAGCCTATAATAATACAGCATTAAAAATGCATACGAAACAAAGAAATTGATTAAGAACTGAGCACCTAAAGCAAAAGAAATAACAAGTTAATGCGTTAACATGTTAATTGAAACCATGAAGTAAAGAAGATTACAAATGAAGAAGCAACCTTAAAGGAATGGCGTGTTAATTAAACACGCCTAGAAGATCGGCAGATGCTGTTTTCAGATACGAAGCACCGTGGTGATGAACTGTGTCCTGAAACTTTACTCAAAATAAAATATAAAAATCGTTAATTTACGTTAATTTTACACGGAAACAAACATTATCCATAACAGAAAAACAGTTGATTTTGTCTACAAAAATATCAACAAGAGGAACAGCATCGAGACGCTGTCGTTGCGAATAAAATGTTCTGAAATTTTAACTGTTTGATACTGAATTGCAGTCATGAGGAAAATCTGACTGAATAAATCGACTACAAGAAAGATTTTAGAATTTTATCTCTATATTTTTCAGTTTATTAGAATCTGTCAAATTAAAGTTATTCCATGCCATAGAAAAATGCTCACACTTTGGCAGAATTAAAGAATTATATACAATTTCAGATTATCAGTGGAATATATTTAGTCAACATGAAGATAAAAATGCAGTTTATTAAATACGTGACACCAAAGTTTTTTTTTTTTTTTTTTTTTTTTTTTTTTTTTTTTTTTTTTTTTTTTTTTTTTTTTTTTTTTTTTTTTTTTTTTTTTTTTTTTTTTTTTTTTTTTTTTTTAAAAAATTAGTTCATACAATTACAACATCACCAACAAAGCAATTAAAATGAATACAGTCAGTTTTACAAGCAAAAGAAACTACATTGGTTTTAAGAGTATTAATTTTCATACAATTTATCACTTTTACGGCGAATCGATATTATATTCCCCCCCCCCTTGGCACTACAGCCCCAGTGGGCCTAGGCCTACCTCTATGAACTTCTCCGTTCACTTCGGTTTTTCTAGATCTTACACATTCGGTAGGACTCCTTGGGCGGGTGATCAGCTCGTCGCAAGGCCTCTACCTGTAGACAAACACAGAAAATCGCACACAAACATCCATGCCCTGAGTGGGATTCGAACCCACGATCCCGGTTTCCAAGCGAGCGAAGACAGTACATGTCGAACTACATGTATTGCGTAAACAAAATTAATCGTAAGATAAATTGATGCATGTCATAAAGTGTAGACACCTCTCAGTTTTGCAACTCTTATTTGAAATACTTTTATATATGGTGCTTATTTAACGAACTACAACGCAAAGCAAATTCTGATTCAACTCAGTGTGTAACTTATGTCTCCCAGCGACAGGGTGGTCCAGCTATACCCCCACTATCGAGTTCTCTTTTCGTCGGCTTCTATGGCTCGTGAGGTTATGGTGGAGTTATTGTAGCTCCATCTACGCGGGGAACAGTAGATGGATGGGCCTATAGAATAACAATTAAATTTAAAGCTGTGGATTTCAATGTGGAGTCTATATGTTACATCGAGCAATTTTTTTTCGGCGAACGGTTTATTTTTGAACTATTGATTCTTTTCAGTTCCATGTATAGTAGATATTAAACCCGACCAACAAGGAACAAATTCCGTATGTAATCGAAAACCATTAGGCAATTTCAGAGACGAACATTGTGAAATATTTCCTTTGACGAAACAACCAAACAAGTTGGCTCAAACGGTAACGCTTGTATCTTGTATGCCGGAAGACGCCTGCCTCGAATCTTGGCTATGCCATCGCCTGTCCTGAGACTTTTCGTGTCTTTCTCTGTCCTTCAAGCAAATACCGGAAGTAACTGAAATCAGGCTACAACCGCTTCCTTCCACATCCTTTCTACTTCATTATTCACTACGATTATATCATTCAACGCTATATAATCTGACCTGCTAACATAAATCATGCCGGTGACGGTAGCCGAGCGGTCTAAGACATGCACCGTCTTCGCTCGCTTGGAAACCGGGATCGTGGGGTCGAATCCCACTCAGGGCATGGATGTTTAGTTTGTGTGTGTGCGTTTTTCTGTGTTTGTGTACAGGTAGAGGCCTTGTGACGAGCTGATCACCCGCCCAAGGAGTCCTACCGAATGTGTATGATCTAGAAAAACCGAAGTGAACGGAGAAGTTCATGGAGGTAGGCCGAGGCCCACTGGGGCTGTAGTGCCAAGGGAAAAAACAATATTATTACATAAATCATAAAACAAAAAACAAACAAAAACGAACTCCGTGGCTCGAGTCCGCAAGCGAACTATACCGACCGAGCGACGGCCGCGTGTCGGAGAAGTTAGTGCCAACTTTTTGCGGTTAGAGAGTGTCGCGTGGTCAGCGTAAAGGATCCCCACGGGCGTTAATTTAGGTAGAGTAGACCGGAGCCGCTATTTCCTTGAAATAGCTCCTCAGTTATCCTCACGAGGTTGAATGGACCCCGTTCCAGAACCATTACTTTTCAGGAAATCTGGTAGCGCCGGGAATCGAACCCTGGACCTCTGGATCTGCAGACAGGAACTCTGACCACTAGACAACAACCATTGGTAATAAAAAATACTACTTTCTGCTGTGTGATACTGTATAATCTGGTAGAAGTCTACCGACGTTTCGNACTTTTCAGGAAATCTGGTAGCGCCGGGAATCGAACCCTGGACCTCTGGATCTGCAGACAGGAACTCTGACCACTAGACAACAACCATTGGTAATAAAAAATACTACTTTCTGCTGTGTGATACTGTATAATATGGTAAAAGTTTACCGACGTTTCAGAAGAACGTACTGCTTACATATTCAGGGCTGAAAAGGAATCCAAGAAAGCACCAAGAAAACAGCAAGCTGCAAGCAACTTTGCCTGGGTCACTCTTTCATCGTGAAGACGAAGTGACCGCTTTCCGCAGAAACTTTGGTAACATTCTATCAAACTATGCGACATCACGTCCGAAAAGACAGCAATGAGAGCCTCAAATCAAACAGACCCATGAAGAGAACTATAAATTTCTTCAAGAAAACACAGTAACGCCTGCAGAGTGGCAGGTAGACTACCTCCTAAGGGATGTGAACGAGAAGTTGCATACACTGCATGGCGTGACTCGCGTCAGGAAGGGATGCTGGAAGAGAAATCCGAACATATAAAAAGGATCTCCTTTAAGAAGTTGACAGAATATTTTAAAGAAGAACGTATCTCGCCTCTGACCCCTTGTAGTTCACGTAAAGGTTCTTACAGTTCACGACTTTGAAATCTAACATTCCCATGTCCGTATTCAAAATGAAGCTGTCCTTCTGTCACTGCCCACTGAATTTACTGTGCGTTTCTCGCAACATTTGTCTCTCTTTAGTTTATATTGTGAGCACGGAAAACTAAGCTTATAGTATTATCATGTCTGTGTGTCTAATCTTATAAATCTGAAGGAATTTCATGAAATTAGGCATGAATGCCATACCAGTAAATGTGGCACACTTCTTTAACTTCTGAATCAGTATCGCTAATAATGGTGACCTTCCGAATATTTGGGATAAGAGCGGTTCGTGGTGATAACTAACGAACAAACGGAGCCATGGCTGTGTTCCAAAAGGTACAACACAAATAAAATATGAGAAGTCCTTTTCAGCATTATTAATAATGTTACGTGTCCTGGTAACGCGCCCGGAAGTTAATGGGTTCAGGAACAGATGAAGCGATTTATTGGAGAAGTTGTTTATATTTAAAATTGTAATTACTCAAAAATAACGCCTTCCACACGAAGCAACCGGACTAGTCTGCAGTCTCTCGAATTTCATCTTCACTCCGCTGTTCTGTCTTCAATTGTTATTCTTTCTTCCACTTCTGTCTTAGTTCTTAGCTCTGCTGGTTTCTCCTTCTCCCAGCTCTGATCTGTTCGCCTCTATCCTGTTCTTCGCTTCTGAACTCTCCTCTCACTTCTGTCCTTAGTCTGGCCTCTTTCATAACTGCTTGGCGGACCGACTAGGGCATACTGAACCGAAAAGTTAATCCATCCGTTGTCATGAAAACGTTCCTTTTGTTGTGAGAATAAACATTTAATGGCCGTTGTCATGAAAATGTCGCTTCTGTTGTGCAGGAAACGTGGCTACCGGGCAATGGACGCCAGCTCTGACTCAGATATTCTGGCTTTTAGGCAACGTGCCACATTAATATATCGTGATGGAGGGATATGTAAACACTGGGCACGTCAATGGCTGTATCGCGGTAGCTTAGCTACTCGTAGAATTTCTCTTGCCGGATAAGCGGAGAAGTAGAAACCATACGATAAAGAACCATCTGGTTGGGGGTGCGCAATATGCTGGTAACCTCCTCACTTAAGAATTTAATGTTAATATATTTCACATAGAAAATTGGTATAATGGGTCTCCACGGCCTCTTGCAGGAATAGCTTTACCTTTTATTTGACGTCGGAAGAGACTTAACTGCCTATACAAAGAAGCGAATAAAATACAAAAGCAACACCCATTTGAAAATTTAGGTAAGAAAGTAAATCATAAATAATCAAACAAATTATGTAATTTTGAAACATATTTCACATGTTAAAAATATAAACATGGCGGCGGTGGGAATCTTTTAAATTCTGATAGATTTAACAGACAGCATCGTGTATGTCCTAGTAGGTTGCCAAATTTCCCGATCACAGTGGCCTTGGGGTTTAAGGCATGAACCATCTTCGCTAGCACGAACACTGGGATCGTGGTTTCGAAACCCACTCAAGGCATGGATATCTGTCTGCGTTCATTCTGTGCTTGTGTTGTTCTGTGTGTATGTAGCAGCCCTGCGACGGGCTGATCTCCCGTCCAAGGAGTCCTACAGACTGTGTATTGGAATAAGAAACTGAAAAAGTGGCCAAGGTCCCAGGGCTGTAGGGTCATATGTAGATAGATAAGTTACTAATTTGTACAGTCATGCTCTCGCTGTGCATGCTGTGTCTGTACATTTAGGCACCTGAAGATAAGTGCCCATAATGAGTTCTTGCTGTTCGCAGGCTACCTGGAGCAGGGGCTGCTTGAGCGGGACGCCCGCAAGTTGAGGATGCACTACCTGAAGTCCAGGAAATGGCGCTCCGACGTGTTGAGTCTGCTGCCTACGGACCTGGCATATATATGGTGGTCCCCCGTCTCCTCTCAGATCCGTGTTCCCAGCCCCGTCATAGTGAGGTTTAACCGTCTGATCCGCTTCCCTCGTATGAGTGAATTCTTCGACCGCACAGAGACTCGAACTGGATATCCCAACGTCTTTCGTATCTGCAAGGTACGTTGTGTCTGTCAAGAACTGAAATCACTTGTTGTCAACGTATTCCTATTTAAGGTTCTAAAGGATTAAACCTCAAGTACTTTAACTATGACGGAATAAAACAAGAAAACATTCCTATGCCTGAAATCCATATAAAGAACATTTAAAATATTATGAACAGGAGAGCGATTAATGGGAGCACGTGAATTGCCAAATAGTAGCGTGTTCCATAAGAGTAACTCAGATAGTGAAGAGTTCTCTCTTCTTGGATGTAGTATTTGTTTTAGTTTCTTGGGGTGGGGTGAGACTGAGTCCACTTGGCACGCCGGCCACTAATTCACCTGTTGTACCAGCACCGGATGATAGATGATGATTGTGGAGCAGTCGGTGGAGTGAGAATTGACATGCGAAACCGAAGTACTTGGAGGAAACCTGCCCCAGTGCCACTTTGTCCACCACAAATCCCACATGACTTGACGTGAGCTCGAATCCTGGCCGCCGCCTTGGGAAGCCGGCGACTAACCGCCTGAGCCATGGCACGGCCTTCTTGGTTGTAATGCCGTGTAGTCTGTTGAAAGACAACTACTGTTGTGAGGACATAAAATTCTAAGGACCAGATACTCATTTTAAATTAAAAAATTGTGATTTTCATAATTTTTGCCCTTCATTAAATACCCATATTTTTATGCCAAGTGCATCAATTAGGATGAACTCATGGGAAATATGACGCGCATTGTATATACAAAAATTCTTGGTGGAGAGCGCACATTATTTTCAGTATATTACGAAGTAACGTAGCTTCGATATCTTCAGAGCTATTTCAGTTAAGTTCTCACACTAAAAATCGCAGTAAGGTTGATGTTTGTCTTAGTACTCTTAATTTCTGGCAACGCGGTGGCTCCATGTATATATTGTCACGTTACGGAGTGACTATAGAAGGGTTTGGATTGGATGAATTGGATTTATTGATATCTTATATAGACAACGCGTAACTACAATAATACAATGCTATCGCTTATCTGCACAATTTACAGTTCAACATTACATACACATTAGGGTTTTAAATCTTCACTGGTCGTATCCTGGCAACGGATTTATAGTAGTTTCACTGTCATTTAAAATCACATATGAAGTCTTCTTTTCTCAGACTAATTCCCTCCTTACCATTATTCTGTAATTGCCAATTCCAAAAACTATACTAGATTCAATTCCTCTGCTCCCAGGCTCATATACTGGCAGGCTGGCGTCTCGAAACTCGACTCTATTCTTCTCAACCTAACTCTTCTTTATAACTACTTTGCATGGACCACGCAGAAAATACAATCTCTCTATTGTTGGGAAGGAGTGTTTACAGTTCTGATTCATAACAACGAATGTTACTCAATTGTTACTTACGTATTCGTTGCCGCGGGAATGTGTTTACCGAGCCGTTGCCTAGCAATGAATATCTAATCTTAATTCACTATTTCGGCTTTCATGTGTCATATTACCGTATTTATGTGCAAGTACAATGTAACTATTTAACGTCCTGACTTATTAGACCGTTTTCTTTCCCCACTCTTTCCAATTCACCTTTCACAAACAGCCTACTGTGCACTTGGAAAATTGTTGGATAAAGCAGAAAGCCAATTAAACATAAAAAATAAACTGTATTTAATAACCGAAATCTTACTTGCTAACCGCCTCTGTGGTCTAGTGAACAGAGTTCCTGGCTACGGATCCAGAGGTCCCAGGTTCAATTTCCAGATATTCTGAGAAGTAGTGGGTCTGGAACGGGGTCCACTCAGCCTCGTGAGGATAAATGAGGAGCTATATGAATGGAAAAGTAGCGGCTCCGGTCTACACTACCTAAATTAACGGCCATGGGGATCCGTTGCGCTGACCACGCGACAACATCTATCCGCTAAAGTTGGCACTAACTTCACCGACAAGCGGCGGTCGTTCGGTCGGTATAGTTCGCTTGCGGTCTAAAGCCACGGAGTTTTTTATCTTACTTGCTAGAAGATATGCTACATTCCTTATTATGAATATCAGTCGGCTAAAGTTACTTAGAGGAATATTTGAGGAATTCTGTTAAACTTACAAATTTATTTTTTCAGAGAAATTTTCTGGGTAGGTATTTAATCCTTTAAAAAATTAAGGCGATTGAAACAATATATGTGCTTAACTACATATCTGTAACACGTAAAGTTGTCCCTGTACTTAATTAATTGTGCATTATGTCTTGAAGATATAGGGGGGAGTGTAGGTACATCTCAACTGTTCTTGACCTCGGTACTAGGATGGGAGTAACAGAAGCTAATTCGACTAATGACTTCCATCCTCGTGACATATATGATTACCACAGTGTATTACAGCATTAATTTGAGTGGTGTGTGTATGTGTGCAGGTTGTGTTGGCAATCCTGGTGCTAATCCATTGGAACGCGTGTTTCTACTTCGCTATCAGCTACGTCATAGGGTTCGGGTCGGACAACTGGGTGTACAACATCAACGGAGGACGAAACAGCACTCTTTCCAGACAGTATATCTACAGCTTCTACTGGTCTACACTAACCCTCACCACCATAGGTAGGTAAAACTAAAGGAAATGCCTACGTACAGGTGCCTCGAAACTAATATTGGCAGCACTGGGAAAGATGGCGGATATGTCTCTAATTTGCACCTGTTAATCTTCTGAGCAGTGACAACGCTATGAGATTCGGGATTACTGGGTTTTTGGACATCACCCATCGTCATGTATTCTACAGAATACGAAGTTTCCGGAACTGCGTCTCTTTTCGTCCTCAGGTGGAGGAATAGGAGACACTCCGTTTGGTCCGTGGCCGTACCGTAAATCAGGCGGTTAGTCGCTGGATTCCTAACGCAGTGACCCGGATTCGAGCCCAGGTCAGGTCATGTGGGATTTGTGGTGAACAAAGTGGCACTGGGGCAGGTATCCTCCGAGTACTTCGGTTTCTCCTGCCAATTCTCATTCCATCGACTGCTCCATATTCATCATCATCTATCGTCCGGGGCTGGTACAATAGTCCAATTAGTGGCCGACGTACCAAGTGGACTCAGTCTCACCGCACGTCAAAAAACTAAAAAAGAAAAAAAATCTTTGGTCCAATAGACAGAGCTAACCTCAGTCAATGGAACGCTGGTTAACTGTTTCGAAAGGACCCAACAGATTAGGTGTCTCGCACCTACTCACCTGAGGATGGAAACAGATACAGTTTCCGAAACGTCGTGCTCTTTATAATACCGTGAAATTGAGAAATTCTGAAAACCTAGTAATTATGAGCGTTGTTCACCATTGTCAGAACCCTTTAGAATATACTGTGAAATGTTAAATGCGGATGGTGCACTGATTTATGTTGTCAGCAGGTGTGACAATGACGAAAATGACGAAAGAATGACAGCTCAGTACAGCCATAAATACACGTATATGGGGCAGAGGGAACTTTCCGAGGGATTTAGTTGCTGATGGGCTCTCTGTGAGGCCACAGACTGTAGCATTACGTACCCGGAACAGCTGAGCGACCGGCATTGGTGAAACTGCGTTTTAAATGAGCAGGCATGGGAATAAGGTGTGCAAGAACGTCTTAAGGTCCAACCGAAAATATTTTATTCATCAGTAAACTTGGGACTGTTGGTTCAAACGCATTAAAAAGCATGGAGATTACGTTAAAAATAAGTAAGACATGTTTAACAAATGTGGTTGTTTCATAAAAAACGCATAAAAGTGTCATTTAATGTTCGATTTACTTTCTTATAAACATATTATGAATCTGTGAAAACAAATGAGTGTGAGAATCGTAGTCTTCTGGAAGGTGACGCCGTGTAGTTTGGTAGATATGTACCAACGTTTCGTAGGACAACTTCTGAAGAGAGATGCAATGCATTTCTCTGAAACGTTGATAACTGTCTACCAAACTACACGGCGCCACTTCTCAGAAGACCGTGATCCTAACATTTATTGCTACGAGAACCCTAGATCTCACAAAGTGAGTCAGATGCGTTACTGCTGGTCAAGACCTCTCAGTGTATTGTACTACATGTGAATATAGTCAATGCACGATACTGCTGGTTCTTTTATGTTGGTCATTAAATGATGCTGTCATTGTCGAGACCGTACAGCGTTGATGATAGGATGATTAATGAAACTGAATTAGTTGGTGAAATGAAAATTGGAAGGGAAGAAGGAAGAAATCGCAAAAAGAAGAATCAACCCCATTCGGCTGCGCCATAGCTCAAGCGGTTGGTCGCTGGCTTCCCACCGCGGCGGCCCGGGTTCGATCCCGGGGTCTGGTCAAGTGGGATTTGTAGTGGACAAAGTGGCGTTGGGGCAGGTTTTCTCCGAGTACTTCGGTTTCCCCTGCCAATCTTCATTCCACCAATTGCTCCACAATCACCCTCACCTATCATCTGGGGCTGGTACAATAGGCCAGAAGTGGCCGCAGTACAAGGGACTTAGTCCCACCCCACTAGCAATAAAAAAGATCAACCCGAGTGACGCGTTTTCCACCACAAACTCCACATGACCTGATGTTGGGATCGAATCCTGGCCGCTGCGTGATGCTACTGTTCAGTGAACTCTTCTGCGTGTAAATGCGCCATACTGCTGGTCAAATCATTTTATTTGTGCTTTATTTAACGTCACTCTCAGTGAGTAGACTGTACCGCGTCGAATGGATGGGTCATAAATCAGTGAAAATTTTGAAAGAATTCGGAAGGAAGTAGTCTTGGTCTAAACAAAATACATCCTGAAATTTGTCAGGAAGGGACTGGGGAAAACTACGAAGAACCTCAGTCAGAATAGCAGATGTTCCAGCCGAGATGAGAACCAAGTACTTCCCGAATATGGGTCCAAATGGTTACCGCCACGCCAACCCGCTCAGGACTGCAGGTCAATGCCCAGTACTTGTGGTCACGTGCTGCACTCACCATGCGTTTGTTGACAGGGGAGACGCCCCAACCTGAGAACGACGTGGAGTACCTGTTCGTAGTGGCCGACTTCCTGGCCGGCGTGCTAATCTTCGCTACAATTGTCGGTAACATAGGCAGTATGATCAGTAACATGAACGTGGCAAGAGTGGACTTCCAGAACCGAATGGACGGAGTCAAGCAGTACATGGCGTTTCGGCGTGTCTCCAGAGAATTGGAGGCCCGTGTCATTCGCTGGTTCTCCTATACGTGGGCCAACAAACAGGTAAGTTCTTTTCAACATCACTGAATCCTGTAGCTAGTTCTATCGATTGGGCCCAACTGAGTAGGTTTTACCTGAAGAAGGAGACAGAATCCAGTCTCCGAAACGTTGTGTTTTGAAAAAAACAGGACAGTGTTTTTAGATAGAGACAGGACGATGGATAATGTCAGAAAACATAATATTTTAATATGTATTGTTAGGGGCACGCGGTAGCGTAGTGGTTGAGGAGCTATGCTACAAGCCGGAAGGTCGCGGGTTCAAGTCCTGATGAGATCATTTGATTTTTTTTTCAGTTGACCTAATCCTTCCAGTCGCACTAGGCCCTGGGGCTTACTCAGCCTCTAACAGAAATGAGTACCAGGAATTAGTTAAATAATTTTCCTGGGGAGTAAAGCGCGGCCGGCGCAGGGCTGACAACCTTGCCGCCATCTTTGAGCCGATTGTCTAGATAATGTGGGACCCTCAACGTCTCACAACCCAAACGGGCCTTCAGGGCCTGGTACGGGGATAGCTTTACTTTATACTTATATGTATTGTTACACAGAAGTTGTTTTTAAGCGAGCCAGTTTCAAGAGAAACCATAAAATTCTACTCCATCTTCGCGTAGAATATGAGTTAGCCTATAAGGGACAAATCAACACAATTTCTCCCAACATCTTTCACTATAGACCCCCTTCCCACCACCAATACAAATTTAATCGAACTCCAGCAATAAGCTGACGAACGGAAGAGCGGATACGCAGGCCTTTATGCCTTCTATTCATGAACGAGTGTGAAGAGCTCAGTAGTGTCCTACATTTGGTAGGGAATGATGTTAAAGACTACTGTTTCAAGACAAACTTAGTTTGTATGTTTTACAGGCACTGGACGAGGAACGAGTACTGGCTGCGTTGCCTGACAAGCTGAAGGCTGAAATAGCTATCCACGTGCATCTGGATACTCTACGCCAAGTCCGCATCTTCCAAGACTGCGAGCCTGGGCTGTTGGAGGAACTCGTGCTGAAGCTGAGACTGCAGGTGAATAAGACCGCTTAGCACTTACAAAATGAACGCCAGCTGCGAGGTTTATTTCGCCACTGTGTGTACTAGACGAGTCAGAAGAAGAGACATTGAAACTAGAGCAGTATTATCGCTTAGAGACACGGTGATCTGCCACTGTAGATTTCATGTACAAAGAACGTGCTAAAACTTGACGGACAATCTTCTCATTGAGGACTATAAACTCAGGCATGAGTAAAACAGCAGACCTAGTTGCCATGACAACGCCTCATAACGCCGGATCGTTCCACGTTCTCCTAGTTGCCTGTTAAAGTATGGAAGGAATATTATCTGTATTTGTGTGAACATGACACTAAATGAGTGAATGATTTTTTTATGTTATTTAACTATTCTTTCTCTGTGTAATGTGTTACATCGCGTCGGACGGGAGAAGGGTCACGTGACAGGAAATGGGGAGGGAGTAGATTGAAGAGATTTGTATTCTGACTTAATTTAACTTTCCTGCCTCTGCATTTGCCTGCAGAGACAGAAAAACTTGTAACGATAGCCGGGCTTTTAGCCGAAAATTATAGCAGGGACCTTCTGACTAAAAAGGAGTGTGAATTACCCATCTGCAACGTTTGGTGTGTTACAAACACTCGCTTGATACGAATGCCCGTATTCATATTGTCAGGGGTTCCGTTACTAGTAATGAAGGGTTCTGGATTGGATGATTGGATTTATTGACGCCTTCCTTTACAATCACTCTTAATCACAATCAATTACAACAGCTCACAATCAGCTTACTGCCGAGGACTCGCTCCATTCCCGTCCTCAATTTTCTGTTTTCTTACAGCTTCAGAACTGAACAGAACTGACAGCGTTCTTTATAACCTCGGGAAGAACCGAATAGAGGTCACCACCTCCAGCAGTTCCTCTATTATTGTGTACTTATTCGTTGCTGCGGAACCTTCTTTAGCGAGCCGTTGTCTAGCAATGGACGTCTCTGCTGTGCTTCTCTGACTGCATACTTCCGGAGTTCGGGCGTCATGTCACAATATAATAAACTGCGGTTAACTTCGGATATTTCTTTCACTCTTCTTGTCAAATACCAAATGTAAATCAGAAATAAGCACACTGCTTACCGAGGTATCTCATGTGTGACATGGACAGGGTTAAACATAACTGTGTGAGGTGAGGGACGTCCAAAGCCGTAACACTCAACTGGTTTATCTGTAATATATTTCCAGGTTTTCAGCCCGGGGGACTACATCTGTCGGAAGGGGGATGTGGGGCGGGAGATGTACATTGTGAAGCGGGGGCGGCTGACTGTGGTGGCGGATGACGGGAGGACTGTGTTGGCTACTCTGGGGGCGGGCTCCGTGTTCGGGGAGGTGAGTGTGCTGGATATTGCGGGTAACAAGACAGGAAACCGCCGCACAGCCAACGTCCGCTCGCTTGGCTACTCGGACCTTTTCTGCCTGTCGAAACGAGACCTGTGGGAGGCGCTGTTCGACTACCCGGAGGCCAAGCACAGCCTCATGGAGCGAGGATGCCAACTGCTCAGGAAGGACGGCCTCCTGGACGAACAGGCCTTCACGAAGGCACAGGTGGAGCATGAAAACCTCACCGACAAAGTGGAACGCCTCGGTAAGTATATGTTTGAGGCAGAAAACTGTTTCTATAGCTAAAAAAATTAAATCATAAGTGATTTTCGGAAAACAAAATAAAACCCAATGTAACAGACATGGAGTTTACCTGCGAAGGAAATTCCTGTCGTAATAGGCGCTAAGCCCGACAGTCAACAAACTGAACGCACATGAAAAACTATTCGATGCACTACTGGGAGAGAAAATAAGGAAAATTTAAATATAGAATTTAGTAACTGTGTGTAGTCCACATTGAGCTGAATATGTAACAGGCTCAACACAGTTAACTTACTTATTTACTCATGGAGCTGAGCCCTTCTGGAGGAGCCGCCAAGTCTGCAGCTACTCAAGAATTTCACAGCATTTTATGGAACCCGAAGGTTCATCACCGTGTTCACAAGATCCCTCCACTGGTCCATATCCTGAGCCAGATCTATCCAATCCATACCATCCCAAACTATCTCTCTAAGATCCGTCCTAATATTGTCCACCCACCTACGCCTTGGTCTTCCCAGTGGTCTCTTTCCTTCTGGCTTTCCCACCAGTATCCTATACGCATTTCTCGTCTCCCCCATTCGTGCTACATGACCTGCCCACCTCATCCTCCTTGACTTTAACACAGTTAAACCTGTCGAAATAGATTCTGTATTACAAGAAAATCTGCCCTTACAGGAAGTAACAGGAAAATCTTAAGGCGGAAAAAGATAGAAAAACGGCAATTTAATGAAGCACACTCTTCTTGAAAATTCATTGTTCACATAATTTTATTTCTTTATGGTATTTAACGTACGGTTACGGTAGCCGAGCGGTCTAAGGCATGCATTGTCTTGGCTTCGTGGGTTCGAATCCCACTCAGGGCATAGATATTTAGTGTTTTGTGTGTGTGTGTGTGTGTGTGTGTGTGTGCGCACGCGTTTTTCCGTGTTTGTGTACAGGTAGAGGCCTTGTGACGAGCTGATCACCCGCCCAAGGAGTCCTACCGAATGTCTAAGATCTAGTTAAATCGAAATGACACGGAGAATTTCATGGAGGTAGGCCAAGGTCAAAATCGGAATGATAGGATGATAGTGAAGAACGAATTGGAGTTAATGTGGAAGGAAGCGACCGTGCCTTCATTTGACGTCCTGCCCCGGCACTTGTCTTGAGGGTCGACTGAGGAAAACCACGGACAACTTCGGCCAGATAAAGGATCTTTTAGGTGCAAATTTAAACCAGGGACCTCCGTTCTATAATATATAGACTTATATTCCGTGGCTTTTAGTCCGCAAGCGAACTATACCGACCGAGAGACCGCCGCTTGTCGACGAAGTTAATGCCAACTTTTGCGGATAGAGGGTGTCGCGTGGTCAGCGCAACGGATTCCCAAGGCCGTTAATTTCGGTTTTCTAGACAGGAGCCGCTACTTCTCCATTCAAGTAGCTCCTCAGTTATCCTCACGAGGCTCAGTGGAACCCGTTCCATACCCACTACTTTTCAGAAAATCTTGTGGCTCCGGGAATCGAACCCGGGACCTCTGGATATGTATATACAACACTTTACAATATTCATTCCGGAAGATTCATCGTGAATATAACTGTGTGTTACAAACGTCGCGAAACGGAGACCTCCTACACTGTCTCAGCTAGAGATACAAACTGATGATTGCAGAGAACACCCTGGAAAACCTGCAGACCCGGTTCGCACGTCTGCTGGCGGAGTGCTCGAGCCAACAGGCCAAGGTGAAGCAGAGGCTCACGAGAGTCGAGCAACAGACGCTGAGGTCGGTGGAGAGGCGGCGGGCGACGACTGGGTGAGTGCACAGTGTCTGCATGTCGCTCTGGTATCAAACTCTTTGACTTAAGGGTGAGGAGAAGCGGCCTCCGTAGTCTAGGGGTAACGTTCCCACCTCATGGCTCAAGGTACGCGGGTTCAAACCCGGCGGAGGTCGTGGAATTTTTAAGGGCGGAAAAATTCAGGGAACAAGTCCTCCGGGAGGGACTTTAAGCCGTGGGTCCCGTGTCGTAGATTTACGGCACGGTCTCTAGGAGACCTCTGAGCAAAATTAGGCAAGTTTCCCGCCCAAGTAGATGGGGGAAGCATCGGGTACCGAGGGCTGACATCGTTGGCTGAACGGGGCTGATAGCACGCACCAGTACCGGTAGGGTATGGGTGAGGAGAGAAAGAAAGAAAGAAAGAAAGAAATAAAGAAAGAAAATTCGTGTACTGACTCTGATTGACTGAGGTGGCTGCCTTCCTCGCCAACTGACTCAAAATTATCCGATCAACTGGGATGACTGATTGACTGGGCTGACCGGCTGTCTGCCTCACAGAATGACTAAATTGGAAAACTGGACTGGCTGGCTGAGTGCCTGACTTACAAACATGAGAGCTGACAATAGTGTGAAATTATAAACATACAGGAGGAAGTGTAGTAAAAAGAAAAATGAGGTGCTGGGAAAAGGATTCTGAGACCGTTGCAGGCACTGTATTGTATAATCAGTGAAGTAAAGATACTTACAATCTTGTTGGTAGGTTTCGATTAAATTTAATACTGGAGCTCAGATAGGTTATTAATTTTCTCATATTGACTAAACTTACAAAATTTCAATGCAATATAATTTTAGGAAATACAACGAAAAGTAACCTATGTCTCAATACAGCGCCATGTACATGCTGTCAATTCTTAGCCCTTTTGACTGTTGAGTTATGTACATGTTATGTATATGTATATGTATCTGCAGAGAATGAACATCCAGGGCAATAAGGTATGCAGAATCACATAGAAGGGAAAGGTAAAGATGTGCTCACCACTGGAGGGCATCTTCTCACCCTCACTGTTTACTGGTTTCTGAACAAGACATTCGTCACAAAACAGACGGCAACTCTGCCCACTTGTATATCTGTCATTTTCAGTTATTTTTTCAAAATTTAGAATTGAAATGATACGTTTCTCTCAAATGAATAATAATAATATTTTTTACTTCTAATTTTTTAATTCAGACTATCAGAAATTATAAGAACTGAGTCGAGGGCAACACTAGGGCTATTTTGATGTAGGGTCTCAAATTGGTTTAAAACTCCGTGACCTGTAGTCCGCAAGCGAACTATACCGACCGAGCTACCGCCGCTTGTCGGCGATGTTAGTGCCAAATTTTGCGGATAGAGGGTGTCACGTGTTCAGAGCAACGAATCCCAATGGCCGTTAATCTAGGTTTTTTGACTGGAGCCGCTCTTTCCTTGAAATAGCTCCTCAATTATCCTCACGAGGCTGAGTGGACCCCGTTCCAGACCCACTATTTATCAGAAAAACTGGTAGTGCCGGGACCTCTGGATCTGTAGCCAGGAACTCTGACCACTAGACCACAGATGCGGTAACAGAAATGTGCTAATCACGAATACTTTAATGGGTACTGTTGCGTGAAACGTAAGATAAGCGGCCTATTGAAGATAGATGCACCGTCTTAGCTCGGACCAAGACATTCTGGTATGGTAACAAGTCATAAATATGAGGTCAGTCAGGATCTATTAGCCAGTAAAGTGACTGGCCAGGGGCTGGAAAAATTGCCTTCGATTCGCGACAGCAGAAGGGACTTCTCGACGTGCCACGGCGTCCAGATCAGCTTTGGGGCCCTGCCAGCTTTCTGTCCTATACGTGTAAGGGGCTCTCACACAGGGGTGAAGCTCCCAGAGAGTGTAACTGACCATTCGCCCAAATCTAGTGGCAGGGTTAAGACAGGGTGGAGTTCAATAACTTACAAATACGTTTAAAAATTCGGCTATTCATCAAAATTACAAATTTTTAAAGTTCAGTCTAGAGGTATTCGATAAACATACCAAACAAAATCAATCGAACAATAATTTGAAACTGATATATTGGGTTTTTGGACTTTATCCATCATCCTGGTTTTTAAGATAACAAATAAAAACACGACCTTTCGGAAACTGGATCTATTTCCGTCCTCACGTGAAAGAAAACACCTATTCTGTTGGGTCCATTAGAAGGAGCTAGCCTCAATCACTGGGCAAACCGATGTCAAAAAACATGAAGATTATAAACACCTGAGACCAGGCTAAGTCCATGAGAGCTAATAAGAAAAATATTCATAACAAAATTTTGGAAACACATACAAGCGTGGAACCAGGATAGATAGATCTGCAGAAATTTATGCCATGAAACCAAACTCATAACCAGGTCCATGACCCCACGGCATGGAATAGAAATAAGAACTAGTAACAAAAACTATTTGTTATCTTAAAAACCAGGACGATGAATAAAGTCCAAAAACCCAATATATCAGTGTGTTATACACCATCGTCAGAATCCTATAGTAACTACTAATAATTTGAAACCATAGCTAGCCCTACCTAGACTAAGTTACAGACTAAACAGTAACTATAAACGGCAGTTAAAGGCAACGGTATTGTCAGACATAACTATCGCTTTGTTTTCCATATTTCCAGAGGAAGCTCAAGCCAGGAGAGCGGCGGGGAGAACTTCCGGCTGGTTAAAACAGAAGACGATGAGAGTCGACTGATGCGTAGATCCTTCCAGGGCCTGTCAAGAATAAGAAGACATAAGCAAAACACTATGTGAAGTACATAACCTATCCTGATGAAGGTGGCCTATAGAAAACAAGACTCGAAACTTTTCCATCCTAACATCAAGGACCATCCACGCTGTATAGTGAGTGATATGTGAGATTCGGGAGTGTCGTTATTAAACAAGTATTCAAATAAAACTTCGGAAGTGACACAAAGATTTAATTAAATTAATGGAAATAGGGGGAAACAGTAGTGCACAACTCTGACATGTTATACACAGTTTATAAAATTTATATATGCCACGAGACACAACGTTATGGGTTCTGTGTTTGTCTCTAATTCACACAGGAGAAAGTTTTTGTGTATCCTGCGCGTGCCGTCCACAGAAGAAGGCTACAACATCATGACTTGAGAATTTAGAGGACAATGGAAATGACTCGCTTTTGATATTGACTTCTAGGCGCAATGATAAAGTCTGCACCCAAATAAAAATATTTAAATTCTGCGTTTAACAGATGTTCTTTTCTCTTTACGCTATGGTCACGAATGAAGTATGACCAATTCGGCTTGATAAGTAATTTATGACATATTCTCAACTAATCTGGGCAGTTGGTACATGCCTGTGGCTGAGATCTGAGTTAATTGCGAAATTCTGCGTACACATAATAACACAATACAGAACAACGCGCGCGCGCACGCACACACACCCAAAACTCGGGCAAATTTAGAACCGGCAATCACTGAATTGGAGTGATCCAAGGAAGCAGGCATCTTAGCTCCTATAACTGACTGGCCTATTTAATGTTCAAGGATTTTTATGTCAGACTTTCTCTTCGGTTATAATAATATTTACGCGACTTCTTTGTACTGTGATTATCGCTACTAAATGTGATTTGAATTTGATTAGTTAATTTTGCAAATGCCATCAACATAATTTAATATTACAGTCGAATAATTTCTGGATCTACTTAGGCCGTTATAAGTAAAGTTATTTAAAAAAGAATATAACAATCCTTCACTTCCAAGGTGAATGATCGCCATCATCAACGATATTAAAGTATCACAGACAGAATAAACGGCACGTATGGCGGGCGTGGAATTAAATCTCACTTTCAGCTGTTAATACAGACGAATTTAATACATGTCGTAACACTCTGAGAAAACAAATCAGCATGTAAAACATGGTATTCGAATGAATTATGAGTGCCATTTTTCAGTTTATGCATGAAGAGTGCGAAGAATTGATGGTTATTTAATAGTTCTTAACCATGAAATTTTGCTCGCAAGATTCTCAAGTCCTCAGGCACTTCATAAAGGCCTCATCCAGTCCAAAATAAAACAACTGCTTGTTCCTATTTTAAAGAGATGCGCATTTATGATTGGTTGTAGACTGGAGGTTCCAGTGTATCAAACACAGGTCCTTACCTATACAATTTTATTACCAGTGCATTTTAAAACTTTGCCTATTCGAAGACAATTCATTGGACTTTGTTTTCAATTTTGCAAAGTTACGAAGGGGCACGCAGTAGCGTAGTCGGTGGAGGCATTATGCAACAAGTCGGAAGGTCGCGGGTTCAAATACCGATGAGGTAATTGGATTTTATTTTCAATTGTCCTAATTCTTCCAGCCGCCTTTAACAGAAATGAGTACCAGGAATGAATTAAAATAATTTTCCTAGGGAGCAAAGCGCGGCCGGCGCGTAGAGCTGACAACCTTACCGCCATCTTTGAGCCGATTGTCTAGATACTGTGGGACCTCAACGTCTCACAACCCTATGGTCCTTCACGGCTTGTTACAGGGATAGCTTTATTTTACTTACATTTTACGAAAGCCAACATACGAAGAAAGTGATTGCAAAGGATGTTGCGGGACAGGAGATGAAATGTTGTGACAATGTGTGATGTGAAAAAGTGGTGATATTTTCTATTTAAATCGTTTAATAAATTTTAATTAATTAAGAAGAGAACGTGTGATTTCTAATACCAAACTAATGGTATTTTATCTGAAACACTGTGATGTTTTGGTTAATAATGCGATTATATTCGAACTCGAATATATTTGTAGACTAGAACAATATTTGTTGTTATTTTCATATAAGTGAAAAATTTAGGGATCTGTCCATTGTACCGGTGAAATTTCCGAGCGTCAGTCTTGAGTGTGAGAAGTGCCTATGTGCTCGGCAACGACTTGGCTTAAGAATTTATCTATCTACAAGAGTACTACATGACTCTAACCTTTTCCATACCAACTTTCCCATTATAAATAGAGACGTTCCATTGACTTATACGGTATTATTAACATATGAACTACATATGCAGAAACATATGACTTATTAGTTTAAGTGCCAAGAGTTGGTAGGACATGTTTATTTTCACACGTAATATCACAGACTAAAGATATATAGGGAGAAACGTACAGTTTCAAAGCGACATATCTCGCTCATAGCATGGAAAACGTTAAAGGAATGTCAGTCACATATACATGAAGCTGATTTGGTTGTTCATTATGAAAATAAAACTTTACTATTTCGTAAACAGTTGAAAATTATCCCTGTGTCCCATTTCATATCCTGATAGCACAAAAGAATAAGAAAATACTTATTCCCAAGAGTTCTATCTTCTGCTTGCCACCTGCTTTCACGCTGGTTCCTTGTTTGTTTTTCGACCTTGAAGATGGGAGTGATATTTTTCTCAGAAATCCTGGTTAACTTTCTACGGACTATACGGCCTTATATCCCAGAAGACAGGACTTTTCGTAACCACGGCTGTGAGAATCTCAACTCCTAAATACTTCCTACATTTCTATATTTTATGCAGCTTACAGCTACTCCTCAGATACAACGTTTCTACGCAACGGTAAACTACGTAATCCCGCTTCATATACAAATATTGGAAGTCAAAGAAAGGGACGAACAGATCGGATATTGAGTAGAGTTCCACTGCGCCCACATTATCCAAACTATGAAGTTGATACTGAATAAAGAGGTCCCATCTTCTGGGATGTGACGCAGTGTAGTCATTGACGTTTCGAAAGAACTTCATGGAGTCATATCCCAGAAGTGGAACTCTTCATTATCACTCTGAGAGTCTCAAATACAGCTTCGGCGATGAAACATTTCTCCTAACAATAACCACTCGATGGATGTCGATTAAATTTTGTATTTTTGTCTATACTAACTTTATCGGATGAATTTAATACATCGATCAAATATAAATCCAACTTTACACAGAACTCAAGTCGAACATTATCTTTCTTGTCACATAAATATTATATAGATTACATTATATAAAGTGCAGAATTATTTTCTGTAGTTAGTATTTAGCGAAATAAACGGAAAAATATTATCTGATTTTATGTAATGTGATTAGCTTTGCAACAATATATTTGTAGCAGCAATAAATATCGAGCCAACATAAATCCTACTTCACATAAAACTTAAATCGAAATTTATCGATTTTCTCTAAAATCAGATTTCCAACCATACATATCATGGGCCTACATGACAAAACATAAAATATGTTAACATATAAAAAATGTAATGTGAAACATATTCTAGGCAATAAATGCTTGACTAATTACAGTGAACACAGTTGTTGGCTTTATGATAAGCGATAAGCTTTGCATCAATAAATCCGTATCATCAAGAAATAAATAAGGACAGTGCAGATGTGCATGACAACCTCACAGAGAAGCTAAAGTGTAATACGAATAAAAGAACATGAACAGCTGAGAGGAAGAAATCTTGTTTTTTGCTTTCGAGGTCCCGTATTTCTGCTTTCTACGGAATTCAGAACTCAATGGCAAGCAGTATTTATATAAAGACAATGAAATTGTTCCCTGAATGTCATTTAGACAACCACAAGGACTCATATTCAAGCCGGTATGATAATCTTATGCAGAAACTGAATCCGGCGGTTTCGATATCAGAATTATTGACGATTTACCTGTATATGAGATTAGCAGATCTACGCAACGGCCGTGAAATTTCGCTGTCATTATGCCGATGTACGTAAAATGAAAGGTAAGACTGTTTAAGTGTATAAACTAAGAGCAGATAAAGGGATGTGTAACAAAGTAGATGGCATACATGTCTACACACAACTGGCACTTCGTCCACAATTTGTGCGCTACTGAGGAATGGAAAGTATCATCCAGTTTGCCAAATATTGTCCTGGAATCTCTTTCACATTAGTGCAAACGTCAAGAGCCAAGATCTTTTTAAGGTCCAAATTCTTTCAGTAATTATCAAGTAATATCAATAATAAATCACTTCTAAGAACTTGTTTTGAATCAATTTTAACATTTGTTAAACATGGAGACGGAGACCTGCAGAACACAATTGCAGACAATACTACATGCCATGGAGACCTTCTGAAAAGGATTGGCTGACTCCTGAAGCTGGAGCTGTATAAACTTTAATCGCCTAAAGAACAATGATAATGCTAAGATGTAGAGTAAACATAATTTAGGGACATGAAACCATGTGTAGTACAGTTCAGCATAATCCCATGTTTGTCAGTGAGTTATTCAAAATTGCCAAATACACTATGATTGCTGTTGGTTTCTTTAAATATGCTATGTAAAATGTTTTAGTAATACAGCGCCATAACGGTTAATGTGGTCGTTTCGATGCCAACTGCTGATCGCGACGCTGTCCTTCTGACAAGAGGGACGCCATCTGAGGACGTCACTAGACGTTGTCATGGTTACACAGCGCCGTTTGATGCCACTCATCCTTCTGAATGTCGCTGAATTTCCCATTTGTTTTTCCATTCTGTCATGCTGCCACATTATATAATGGCTTTAATGGTGATTATCATGCATCGCGTATGTTTTGCATCTAGATAGGTCGGCCAAGGTATTAAGGAGAAGAAGCGTGTGACGCAATCAATATACTAACTTTCAAGAAGAACATCTGTAACGCATTTCTGTTGACAGCTAAAATGTAATATGATTGCGACTAGATATTTTCAGAAAATTTGCAAATATTTCGCTTATTTTGTACATCACTCCAAGTTTTCGGTGACAATTCAGAGAACGTATATTAAGACAGATTACTTTCACACCCTTCCCAGGTCATTTTAACAGTTATCTGCCTTTCAATATCAATTTATGCCAGTGGAAAAAAATTATATACATAATTCAAGCATCAAACCTCAATGTTGGGTCTGTGTGCAAAATATAAGTGTTCAATATAATTAGGGTTATAGCTTTCATGAGTAAAGTTAGAATTGAGTGAGCAAAACATAAGACTTAAAACAGGCAAATTAGCCCTATATTTTCATTTTTTAGACCATTCCAAAGAATCTGGCCAAATCTGATATCACTATCTACTTCACAGACGCCTATATATCAGTGATTCTGAACCGCAGGGCCGCGGCCCGGTACCGGGCCATGGCATCAATTATACCGGGCTCTCGTCTTATAGAAAAAAAGAATTTACCGGGCCGCGGTCTGACAACGGTTTGAGAACCACTGCTGTAAATAAAAGTGCTCTTTCCCTTACACTCATCCCCTTTACAGAAGGATCAGCGTTCCCGGCACGTTCATAGCCACCAATTACGTGGCGCGGGGCCTTCGTTGAAACCTGATAATTACTCAGACTGTTAAAAAAAATGTTCTTTCGTTAAACTCGAATGTCCATTACCCTATCTACAAAGCCTGCCACTTGACTCTATCCTGAGCCAGCTGAATCCAGTCCAAAATTTCAATTACTATGTATCTAAGATTCATTTTAATATTATTCTCCAATTATGGTCGCCGTAAATATCCCATAGCTGCCACCACTATTAAGCTGTGGTCTGTTATCCTACCCCAACTGCTATAATTTGTTGTAGGCCTTGGGGTCCTGATACGTGTACTATGTTGCGTCATCCACTCTGGAAATCGGTACCCGCTTAATGGACCAGTATGGACTGGGGGGTCCTTCAAGGAGGAGGTTCAGGTTTCGTGAGGGAATCTTAGTTCCACATGTTCCTATCGGGAGCGTTCCCGGTTCTCCGGTGGTTGGGGTTCTAGGGAGTAAACTGGGGGACTTGTTCCCTACGTGTATTTACACTGTCTGCATACTCATTTCGGGTTGAGCTAAGTTACATAATTTCATGTTTGTCTAGCCTTAGCTCTGTGCCCTATAAGCATCTCAGGTCGTCAGCAATACGACGTGGATTCACTGCAGAGGAGTGTGACGCCGAAGTGCTACAACCCGTGTCCCATGACCCTCTTTGTGAGGTCTTCCGTCTGCAGTGCGAGAGCTACGGCGTCGGTAGGCTATCAAGCATAGCCTGACTTAGCAACTGATCAATGTTTGACTTTCGATTGCCCATAGTCACCGACCAAAGGGTTATATACTTGTAACAGAAGACTCCTGCGAGTCAGCATTTCTTCGTACCTTCAATAAACTGTAACAACTACTACACCTGTCGCAACTGCTGCTTCAGCGTTTCCAAGCGAGACTTGCCACACGTTAGGCAAGATGTGTTTCTTTACCAGCTTTCTTGGTTGAGACAGTTCAAGCCTTCGAGCCCTGGTGTTTCAAATTTCCGTTCGTTAGGCCATTAAATTCTCCCATCATGGATGAGACTCCCAAAAGGTTCCTTCCTTTCAGGTTTTCAACAAAAATTTTGTATTTCTTTTACCCCATGCATAGAAAATATTCTCCTTGATTTAATTACCTTAATATTTAGTAAAGAGTACGCCTATAAATTACAGAGCACCAATGTGATTTTCTACATTCTCCTGTAACTCCTCTTTTTTACTTCAAATAGCATCTCTAGGACTCTGCTCTATGGGGTCAATTAAGAGATCTTTGAAAGAAATGAATATGGCCCTGCAGAATATATATTTAGCTTTCAGTCTCATAGCAGTAACTAATAAACCACTGGGGACAGAATTTAAAATTTTGTCTGTAAGTGGTCAACAAATTTACCTAAAATTTCTGTAACATTTTTTATACAATCACAATCATGTTATCATTGGAAAGCTTTGAGGTTACACCTCACAAATTTGAGGTAGCTGGAATCTTAAATTAGTGGAAATCGTGCACAGGAATTGGTCATTACAATAGTAATTATTAATTTATGGTTCCTATTAGCCTCATCACATAGAGTGGAGCATACTATCATGTAGTATGAGTGGCTACATATGGGTTTTGTATTGATGACTCAATTTATTGACCTCTTACAGTCATAGTTACAAATAACTACAACACTACCACTGATTTGAACACTTACAAATCACTAGACGCTAAGTCTTCTGCAGCCTGTAGTGTCTTCACTAGACGTTTCCTGGTAATGGACTTTAACAGAGGAGATTCTTTGGCTTCACGCGCTCAAGCCCCCTCTTCACAACTCTCGTACAGAACTAAGTGGGTTGCCGCCATTGTCATAATTTCCGCAAAGGGAAAGTTACATCTCCCAAGCATCCACAATGCAGAGGCAAAATGTATATAACTTAAAAACCACGAAGCTCTATAAAGAATATTCTAAGGTTGGGACATGCAAGGAACTGCTTAGTCTGCAGTGACATGAGAATATTACCAAAGCCTGTGGTTTCTCTAAAATGTCACAGGCCCAAATAATTATTTTGACAACTAACTATGTTTCAGAAAGATTGCATTAGCAATGGCACTTAACTTTCTGGCTGTCAAATCAGAAAACAACAAATTTCATAGGATCGATGGGTTGAATTATAGAAAAAAAATTAATTCCATACTAATTTATCCTTGATTATTTAATAATGCAATATAAACAGCTTAGATTATGTAGAATTAAATATGGATGAATATGAATGCTGATGGGGAGGCAAAGAGAATGAAGTACTTGTGGTCTTTTTGAGGTATTTAACTGATATTTGTTTGAAGGCATTTTAACACTGTTAAACACCTGCAGATGTGAAATGATATAATTTATTACAATAAAATGTTCCTTCACATATATCAATGGTTTGGACAGTAACAAAAAATACTGAAGCCACTAAATTTATTTTCTAGGGAGTTACATTCTTGAGATAAAGGATGGTGTGACTGTATTAAAAAGGAATTACTTTTAAATATTTCAGATAGAATTTCAGATTACACAAATTGCAGGAACATGCTGAATGCACAGGGATTTGAAATGTAGTTCATAACGTAAAGAAGACAGAGAGAGCCAATATGAATCAACCAAAGGAGTTTTTAACGAAGACAGACAGGGAACTGGATTAATCTTTAAAGTTCATGATTACAATACAGTACAATGCAATACCACAAAACACTGCTGTCATCACTACTACCAACACTGCCATGGCCACTGTCACTTGTCTGTCCTATTTCATGTTCATATTTTATTGACAAATATTTGTATCAAATGCTCCTGTGGGGTATTCTCACATTTCCAGATATGAACATAATTCCTCTCCACATCATGTTCCTTAACTCTTCATGAATTCTGAAGTTTCTTATCACTTTAAACCATTTTCTGGTTTCTGTGGCCCCTGTCCACTGTATAACTCTGGTTCTCAGCGTTTAACCACATCACACACTAAAGCAGACATTACGGTCACCATCAGAAAGGAGGAAGAAGTCCAAGTCTAAGTCTTGTTCTGACTGATGCTCAGCCAGTCTGTCTTGGTATGAAGCCCCTCTTGGGGGTCATTTTGCGGCAGGAGGAAGTGTCCAGATATGTAAGTCTCGTAGTGGGAGTATGGGGTGGCAGGGTGGAGCTGCCCAACAGTTAAGAAGAGCTGGAGGTAAACAGGTGCAGCCAGATTTTGCTCAGTTTGTATCCGTCTTCATGGTTGAAGCTGTGGGAGAATCTAATTATTTCGATGGCTTCCTTAATTATGTGGGGATGGTAGCTGTGGATGTTTCTGAGGGTTTCACTTTCATTAAAATTGATGTGTCTCGTCTTAGTGGAGTGTACAGCTTCCACTGTTTTTTGGTTCACTAGTCTCATGCCTCTGATATGTTCAAATATTCTACTGGGGATGACACACCCAGTTTAACCAAGGTACACTGCCACAGGTGCAGAAATCTTGGTTCCTCTTCATTGGATGGCACCCTATCCCACGACTTCCGCACGATCTGCTTCCTCCCACGACCTCCTTCACCCTGCAGATGCTGACTGCAATGTATGAGAAAACACTGCAACAGCTTCAAAAGACATGGCCAAAGCCAAAATGGCAAAATTACACATAATTCTGCTTCTCTTCCAGCTTCCGTCCTGGCTCCAAATGTTTAGATGTAGGTCCTAGGTATATTGACTATTTATTATGGCTGATTGTTATATCAACATGATTGTGCAACTGCTAATTTTGGACATGGTCCTTAGATACTTGTATATAAACTCTGCCTGTTGAGGCCAATTTCTGTAATGTTACCTTCAACCTGCATTATGTGCCTTATATCTTGTGCTTTGTCTTGTTTTTCATATCAATCTTGCTCAATGTTCTAAACACCTGCTTCCTAAGCTCTTTATGTCTCTTTTCTTTTCTAATTTCTTCTTTCTCCAATTCCTTTTTATGTTCCTCCATTCGTTTCTTAGTGGCTGCCTTCTGCTGTTTCTGTTTGTGACTATATGATACCTTCAGCATTTTCATAAGTGACGCCACCTGCAGGATTAATAATGAAAAAGAATAATAGCAGCATTAGTAATGCACTGGTTTACTTCGATAATGTGATATCAGTTTATATGTCAAATAAAATTCAGTGCAACCTCCCTAGCCCACAAAATATGGTGGGAAGGTTAGTGTGAACATGGTGAAAAACCAGATTGGCAAGGAAAAAGTACATGATAACCAACATGTTTCCATTCATTGCATTTCTATTAGAGGATATTATGCACAATTAAAAATACACTTGAAGGCATGACAACTGAATAGATGGGGGGCGAACATGTGAGCAATCTTAAATCAATGACTATAAAGAAAAATTGAGCAGCTGGTAAGAAGGACATGGCAGCAGCCTCTAGCTGACTGACCTAAGTAATATCTGGATTTATGAGGTTCAGAGTAGTGAGGTTTTACAAGTACACTTGGTTGTCGACTTACGACCGACTTCTGTTCTCACTGACAGGTCATAAGTTGATCTGGTTGTATGTCGGCCAAATATTTATTAACAGTATTTTTTAACCTTTCTAATCTTTTTATCATCCTTATAATTTATTTTTACAAACTTTTACATTTTAATCATGTTTTATTTTTCATTTTTTTTTGTGGTCGCAAGTCGCATAGGTCATAAGTCGATGACCAAGTGTATTATATTTCATTTAGGCATCAACTCTACTGTAATTTTACATACGTAACAAAAGCTAAATAATACATGCTTAATACAGGGCTCATTTTAATTTCAATGAGCTTTGTTAGTAATACCGACAAAATGAAAATGATAAAAACACTGAATTTAGAAAATGAATGAATAAAATACAGAGAGCTAAAATAGAATTCAATGATCATGACTTAGCAGAGTTTGCCTGCTAATAATCTGACGAGAATGAATGTTATTACCATTTTTAACATATAACTCTAACTGTACATGTAACTGGAGTTAATGTTATGACCAAATGGTATAAATGTGAAACATGAAAATTGTACTAACTCTTTGTTCATGTGGTTCTCTAATAACAGCAATTCTTCCTGACTCAAGTATTTTTTTTCCATTTCTTGTCCTGTTTTTGGGCTTGTCTTTATATGGCAGCTCCTTCTGCAAAGTCCTCGGAATAACCAATGGTTGGAACACCTTTGGCTGCCGTTCAATTGGCTATATTAACAAGATTTAAGCATGAATAAATAGTTCTCAAATTTCAAAGTGCATATGCATTAGGATGAATTCTATGCAGCTGATAAACATGAACATCTACAATATACTGTATCACTATAATATAAATGTTGGGTGTCATATCTGATCAACAAAATACATAACTGTGACTTAACAATGAATTACTTATAAAATCAGAATTTAAATAGTTGTGAAATTGAATTGGGTAATTTTCTAGGTCAACTTTAAAAACAGTTTCTAGTATGTCAGAAAACCATAGAAACAAACGATTCTGGGAAATCAACTGTTTTCTTTCAACATTATAGAAATGTAGTTGATCTATTGTATTTGATGGTTAGGTGTAACTAGTTAAGGGCTGGACAACTATAGTTAAATTCTTGACAGGGTAGGGACTTTTCTCTTTGTCAAGATGTCCAGACTGCCTCTGGGGTACATTCAGCTTTCTATTTAATGGACGAGAGAAGCTAATTCCCCAGGTAATAAAGCAATCAGAGTATCCAGTCATGACTGAATCAAACATTTGGATATTTTGTATCTGTAATTATAACAATAACCAGTCATCTACAAATGGAAAAGCTTGCTACCCATAAGTAATATATGTATTTCTGACAATGGATAACGTCCTATGTAATGGTAAAAATCAGAAAATGAAGTTTAACAAACAATAATGCATACTGTATACAGACTGTCCATGGCTGGATCACTACGCATTCCTTTCTCTCTCTTAAGCTGTCCTACTGTCTTCATTCCACGCCACTGGTTCTTCTGTTCAGCAGGCAATAACAGTGATGTTAATGGATTGTAAAGCTTAGGGACTTCCACTCGGTACCAGGTTCGGCAGAACACAATGTCTATAATATAACCACACATTAATCAAGTTTCAAGTTCCTTTCTAGAAGAGTTCATATACTGAAGTGAAGTGAAATGCCTGAACTTTCAACTAAAATATCCTGGCATGTACAACATAAGATGAACATAAAAAACAGAATACATCTTAACTGTTTGAATCTCTCTGCCACAACAAACTATTAAATATAAATGCCCACACAATGAAGTCTTCGCAGAGCTGTGTCAATATGGAATGAAAATTAGATGTTCCAGAAACTGTTACTGTGACTGAAAAATATTTATTTATTTTATTTTATTTCATTCTTACATGGCTGATCTCTCAACAATTTAACTGCATTCAGAACCCATAATGTCAGACTTCATATATCCTTTACACACTTTATACAGTACAGTATTAATGACGCTTCATACGCATGCATAAAGTAATATATTTTTTTTTTTCATTGGCGCTACAGCCCTCATTTGGGCCTAGGCCTACCTCCGTGAAACTCTCTGTTTCACTTCGGTTTACTAGATCTTACACATACAGTAGGACTCCTTGGGCGGGTGAGCAATTCGTCGCAAGGCCTCTACCTGTACACAAACACAGAAAAACGCACACAAACATCCATGAGCTGAGTGGGATTTGAACCCACAATCCCGGCTTCCAAGCAAGCGAAGACAGTGCATGCCTTAGACCGCTCGGTTACTGTGACCGGCATAAAGTAATATTATTGTCATTCATATTGAAATCATTAAAATATGGAACTGAAGTTATATTTGGATATGTAGTGACAAAATCTATATAATCAAATAGAACCAGAAGCCAGTATAAAGTAATACCATTTTAATTAATATTATGGTCTTCTGGAGTGATGCTGTTGCCCGGATGACAGAGGCAGTAGGTTTCTCTGAAACACTGCAAGCTCTCTACCAAGCTATATGGCATCACATCACACAAGAATATATTCTTCAAAATTGCCAAAATGGTATTATATGTGGGAGATAGCAAATTACAAGAAAGAAACAGTAGAGGAATAAGAGTACTATATCTGGCGTGGAAGGGGCACGTGGTAGGGTAGTCAGTTGAGACTATGCTACAAGTCGGAAGGTCGCAGGTTCAAGTCCCGATGAGGTCATTGGATTTTTTCAATTGACCTAATCCTTCCAGCAGCACTATGGCCCTGGGGTTGATTCAGCCTCTAACAGAAATGAGTACCAGGAATATTCTTGGAATGTTCTTGGGGGTAAAGCACGGCCAGTGCGTAGGGCCGACAACCTTGCCGCCATCTATGAGAAGATTGTCTAGAAAATGTGGGAACCTCAACATCTCACAACCCTATGGGCCTCCACAGCCTGTTACAGGGATACCTTTACTTATTTTTTACTTATATCTGCTGTGGAAGAAAGACGTCCTATCACTAACTGAAGTCTGTCATTTACCAGTTTCTTCATAGAATTGATATAATATAAAATGCTCTGTAATATATCATGTACTTTATAATTCTGTCTCTTCTGAGACACATTTTTTAAATCAGACTTACCACTGAGCAAGATTTTATCCTCAAATGTTGCCCGGAATGCCCCTTCTGGTTTGGATACAGCTTTCTTTATCTGCCCCCTTATACCTGACACTGTTCTCAGTTTTGCTCCCTCAAATTTTGCGACTTCCAAAGTAGAGCTGAACATATCACGTATAAATGCAGTCTTCTTATAAATTTTGAATGGTGAGCCAATCAATTTGAGTTTCTTCATAATTTGTGTCGATTTATCCAATTCTACCACTGACCCTGTGGCTGCAATCCTAAAGTCAGGCTGAAACATGAGGAGAGATGCTCATAGAAGAAATTGAAATGAATACAGGAAAGCTGTAGAACATTACAATGAACTCCAAGACTTCAATATTTTCTACCTTGTAAATTTACATCAATTTACCTGTCTTGTTGCCACATCCTGTACTGCTAAGAAACCAGTGTTTTGTGGTGTTATGGGACCCCAGAAGTGGGCCATACATGTTACATGCTCTGGTGTATATTTCAGCATTCTGCAGAAAGGAGTTTCAGTTAAAACATGAGTTCTGAGGTCCTCACAATGGTGAGCATTAAGACTGTAGTCTTCTGGTATGCGAAACCACATAATGTAGACAAGTACTAGGGTTTAGGAGGAATACACTTCCTCTATCTTCATGCTAAAGGGAAATGTTCTAGTAAAAAATATTGGAGAGAAAATACACTGCTTATTCCTACAGTAATTATTGTTTTCTATTACAGAAATTATTTCCAAAAAGTTTAGAATGATGATGGTCTTTTTCAGCTGGCATGCATGCCAGGAAACAATGGCAGCACAGTGGAAAACTGGTGAAGTTTCACATCTGCCAGTGAATCATACAAGTATATTTCAATCATGAGGCTAAAACCTTGCATGAAAGTGCTGGCAAATATGTCTTTTTAGGGGGGGAAAAAAATGTTAATTCATGAAGTAAGGCAAAATCCTGTATGTAAATTGAAATGTACAGCCCCTTTATTTCTGGAAATGACTTCCATCTCATGCTGTAACAAAACTTTAAATTAGAAGTTTTCCGTCACATAGTAAATATGAAATCACAGATGCATACATACACACCAACTTTTATTACCTCAGAATTTGTACAGTTATGACAAGAAATCGTGTTCTGTTGAGAGTCATATCATATCATATCATATACTGCATATACATTATCAGGTCATGGAATGTGTTTGAAATTTCTGAGGGTGACCACTTTCCAATCTCTCTTCTTATACCTTCCTGCTTCAAACTGTTTGAAACAATACCTGTGTCTGAGATTATCTTCCAATTTGGAATAGATGGGTAACGTCTGAAACCGCCGCCATCCGAGGGAGATGATTAATGGGTCTCGTGTCTTCAGAATCTTCTTATACCACCGATGTTTCTTAATACGCACCTGCAGACAATTTTAATAATGTTTTATCTATTCTGACTATAACACAGAACTTCATATGAAACTTACCAACAAATCACTATACCTGCACAAAACCAACATTCTCTTCTCCTGCCAGAAGTCCACCCAGGATCAAAGGGTATGTAGGATCAAAATTTGTTATAATTTCACAAGGTACTTCCTCAACTTCAACTCTCACATACATTCCAGGTCGGAAGCCTTCCAACTGAATTCGTATACTATCATCCAAACCTTCAAATTCATTCCTGTTCAACTGAAAATATTAGGATAATATTACAATCCAACATTTAAAGTAACAAACAAAAGTATATGTTGTAACCCAACACTTTACATATGCATCATTTGTTATTCTGAATACGGTACGTCATTAGCCTCTACTGGTGACATAAATCTGCTGTTGCAAGCATAGCTACACCTCCCAGAGTCTGAAATCACTTCTCCTTGTATTTCATGAAGTTTAAGTGGAACATTTTGCAGCGCTGTAACTTTGTAACATTGTTTCTTGGTGGGACAAATCACAGTTCACCCACTATCATGTTTAAATCCTAGTACAGCAGAAGTTATTAATTAAAAACTATACATGTTTGTGTGCTTTCTGCAAATATATATTCCCACTACCCAAAATTTATGAGATATACCAAAGAGTCACAGCATTATCATGTTTGTATGTTTTAACAGAAAAATTTTTAACAACTAGATGTCACAGAACCACCATATTAAAATTCAAATGCCTATCTACACTTGTGCACTAATTATTGCTCTCAAGCAGAAAAGTAAACACAAATTGTGAACAATTACCTTCTTCTTTTGCTTTCTACACAAAAATAGTCAAAACGAAAATGGTGTACTTTCAGAGATCAATTGCCACACAAAATGCCAAGTGGCATAAATATTTCTGCATTCTGCTGCAGCATGTTTGTGGTTGCATTTGAATCTACTGGTTAAAACTTTTCAACCGACAGCAGTCTTTTGGGCAAGAATCAATACTATGTGCAATTACTTATTTAAGAGTGCAGTGTAGCACATGGGATATGGTTGCTTTCCCAATCAGTATCACAACACACAATGCTAGTAGCTAAAACTTCAAAACAGGAATAGCATAAAAATTAAGGAATTATATATTCATGTACTGTAATTAAAAATGATTATGAATGAAGATCTGGAGCTGGGATAGCTCAGTTGGTACAGTGACAGGATGGATGACTGGGGTTCAATTCCCTGCAGGGGCAAACATTTTTTCTGTACTCTGCAGTGTCCAGGCTGGCTCTGGGGCCCACAAAGCCTCCTATCTAATTGGTACTGGGATAAAGCCAGGGCGTGAAGCTGACCACTCACCTCCATCTAGTGCTAAGGTCAAGAATGGTGGAGCTATACTGCCACTTCTCCATATGTCTTCATGCACTGATGTTTAATTAATTAAGCCCATGGATAACTGTACCTTTTACCTTTACCTGGGAATGAGAATTCTAATCACCAAAAAAAAAAAAAAACCTCTACTGTAGTACTCGGATGTCACATAAAAAGCATTAGCCACCATACATACTGACAAGAATCTGGAGTAAACTGCACAGTTTCTTTGGGTGTTCTCCAGTAGGTCTAAAGCAGGAAACAGGAACGTTAGCATGTCTTAACACACAATACTGACATGTCACTTATGGTTCAACTGGTACCTGAGCCTGCTGGTCCACTTCTTGCTTCAGCTCATCGTAGTATGTTTTTCCTCCATCTTTGTCATCATATTCTGCATCAAATTTCTCCTTCAGTTTTCGTTTCTTCTCCTGTAATTCGTCTTTCGTCATTTCTTTGCAGTTACCTTCTGCAAAATACGTATAATACAGTCAACTATAGCAAGCTGAAGCCGTGATTCAAAGGTAACGGTGGGTGGCAGATACTGCAAGACTTGAACATGGCATCATAAAGTCACTAAGGTAAGCAACTACACGAAACAGTTTATACTGCCCCAATAAATTTGTTGCAAAAGCCATGACAGAAAGCAAGTTATAAGTAGTGAAGTTGCAAGTATCACAGCAGCAACACACATATCACGTTACAAAGACAGAAATTGGTTTCCCTTACATTACACTATACATACCCCTGTATCACAATCACTGCTTAAAATAAAAGTAGTATATTTCAGAGAGTCCTATACTTTGTCACGTTTCTGGACAAGACTTTTTCTGGGGGGGATTAAGTATGATTTGACTTTCACATAGAGAAGGGTTATACTGGTCCAATATGAAACAAAATTAAATCTTCTGTCCAATTTTCAGTGTGTAATCTTAAACACCAAATTTCACCTAAATTCATTATGCTTTCCATACATGCAGAGCTGGAGAGAGAGAGAGATGGATGGATGGACACTCCCCCCTATATGAGGAAGCTGAATGTGTCCCTCTTTTTATTTGTGGGTGTTTTGCTTTGATGTAATGGAACTAATGCATTTATAAAAAGAGATACCATATTATTTACACAGAGAACTTAAGAAAATGAAACAATTAATATAACTGGATAAATATGTTATATCCATTCTGTACCATTTCTTTACCTTCGAGAGTTCCTTTTACGTTCTCTTTCTTGCTTGTATGTTTTTCCCCTGTTTCCAAGTCTTCAAAATCTCCAAAAACTTCCTCACTACTATCATCATCCAACTGCAAAAGCTCTGCTGCATCCTCTGACTCTTTCCACTTTCCAGTTACAAAGCAGTCACGAATAACTTCACGCACCTTAAGAAACACACAGAACCACGTCATGACATTTCACTCAGAAATGAATTCCAAATGTGATTCTCTGAATATCATTGTACCAAAACGGCAAATTTATAACCTTAACCAATTCCACAGTCCAGTGTCTTTCTTGAGAAGCTAATAGTTGCTCAACTGGTCAAGGATTTACTCACTTCTTATAACAGAAACAAGAGTTAACCATAGTAGTCGATCATAACCCACTATAATCTAATCCACTTTCACATCAGAGTTCTTTAAGACAAATTTTAATATTATCCCCCATCTAAGCCCATATCTCTCGATGGTTTCTTCCTTTCCCAGTTTTGTACTAAAATTCCCTATGCAGTTACCATCTCCCTCATACATGCTACATGTCCCAATTATTTCACCCCTCTTGATTTATTGATGCTAATGTCTGAAGAATGCAGATAAAAAAATGCCATCAACACTCTACTCTCATGGCACAACATAAACATACTATTTTGACTCGTTTTTTACTTCTACTGAATGTGAACTAAATTATAGATTGACATTACTTATCCTCCTTTTTTCATCTATTTACTGGTCATTAATTTGACAGAAATGAATGATTTACATGACAATGAATGTGACAACGGAAACTTATTGTAAATTAAAATTTCCCTTATACTAATTGACTCTGTTTAGGCTTTCCTCTGTATGTTCACAGCCAATGTCCTGAACTTCAGAAGTATTTCTAAGACACACACACACAATAATCTTAGGATTACTATGCATGACAAATTCAAACAGAAACAATCTCACAGTGTATGATCCACTGTTATGGATTCAGTTTCTCTTCTATTATAGCAGTTTAAATTACAAATCAATTTATTTAACTTGCCTTGATTCTGTTGTTATAGTATAGCAAACCTTAATTTAATATTTCTTTTTGAGACCAGTGGATCTGAATTATAAGCCAAGGAAAATCTTAAATGGTGGTCATTTAACACTAAGGTTACTGACGTGAAATCATTGAAATTTAATGTAAAAAAAAAAAGTAACGCTATCCCTGTAAGAGGCCACGAAGGCCCATAGGGTTGTGAAACATTGAGGAACTCACATTATCTAGACAGTTGGCTCAAAGATGGCGGTAAGGTTGTCAGCCTTACATGCCGGCCGCGCTCTATTCCCCAGGACTAACCGCTTCAGCTATGGCACGGCCTTAAATGTGAACTTACTTTACAGTCTGTCCAGTCGCGGACCAACTTCACAGCAAATCGAGCACAGTCAACACCATTCATCGCATCTCTTTCCTCCTGCTGATGCTGCTGCTTTCTCCTGACTACTTGGAATAGGCCTCCTACATCTTTGTTTTCATCACTGTCACTTCCAAGTTCCTCTTCTGTCTCTTCTCTTTCAAACTTATTATAATTACCTTATAGCAGAATCAAAATTCATAGAAATAAATCCTTTTTCATCCTCTTTAATATTTGCATCCTGATGTATATATTACTAGAGGTACTTGCATGGTCATCAACACAACAATCATTCTGTTTTATTACACATACCACCACATTTATAGCAATAGAATCATCTTTAGGTTGTTTACATAAGGGTACAACATTGTTATTGAATTGTTTTGATTAAAATGGATCAATATTAGTAAAACATAGTAAAATGTAGATATTTTTGTTTAAATTTGGGTACATAACCTGTAAATATCTTACAATATGTTAACAAATTTAAGATTAAATAAAATAAAGTTGTATAAATTGAATGAAATTAACAAAACTACATCCTAAGCACACAAGTCATACAACATATACAGAATATATGAACTAAAACTCAGAAAATAAATCATTGCAATAACCAGAAAACCACACTGAAGTGGAACATCAAAACGTCTGAAGATGATCATATAGATTGAAACATGCAGTAGCATGAGTAATAAAACAGAATATTAACACGCATATATCAGTTTTATTTACCGACTGCTGTGCTGATGGCCACACATGTACCTCCTCTTCATCCACCACACCATACATACAGCACTTTAATCACACATAGCAACTGAAAGCTCATAGTCCTTAATAACAGTCTCTCAACCTATGGGAACAGATTAAGGACTATGAAATACAGAGAAAATTAGATCATGATTACCTTGGCAGTCTGTATTCTTTAACAAGTACTGTTAAGAGGAATGAAATGGGATGCGCACTTAACATATGACAAATGCATATACAATTTTGATCAAGAAACCTCAAGGAGAGGAAAAGACTTAGGTATGGACAAGAGGATGATAATATAACATCTTAGAGAAATGGTTGTTATACATGTGGACTGCTTTCACATGGCTAAGAACAGGGTACAATGGTGGATTTCATTAGAAGAGCAATGGACCTTCAAATTCTATAAAGACAGGAATTTCTTGAATGACTAGGTAACCATCAATTTTCAAGGAAAATCCAGTAAAATGGAGTTTATTAACTAGTAAGCCTTATTAAATTAAAACTACGGGAAACACCCTGATGCATCCGTTAAAGTTTACTGGCATATTAACTAATAAGCATCTTCTCTGTTATCTTTCATGTTTTTTTTTCCTTCATGATATAACAATGTCTGTGCTGTTGACAGCAATAATACAGTGAGAACACTTTAATTACTGGTGACTGGAATCTCCATTTAATGCTCCCTGGTTTAAGATTTTCTCTTATTTAATGAGTCCAATTCAATAATCGCAGTGTTTAAACCTCCTCCTCCATATAACATTTTTCTGAACCCACTGAACCCCAATATAACCTTAAATAGGGATTCACTGTATTTTGATTCTCATTATAGTCTTCTCGACAATGCATCATCCTGAAACATTCCAAATTATCACTCTGGATAAACACACTGCCCACCAGTTCTGGGTCAAGTTAAGGAACAGTACTGTCAGATGGTTTACACAGGAATGTTAAAACTATTGTAATTTCTGATTGATCTGAAATAAAGCTAATGGTTACAATTATGACCAGTCAGAACAGTGTATATATAACCATGGTGATTCCAAATGATCACTCATCCAGGTCAGACAGCAAATGCTGCTGCCATTGGAATATGGTGCTCTCAGCTGGTCACGCACCCAAGCACTGACTTTTACCAAAATACTGCTGCTGACTGGACTTCTTTATCTTTCTGGTGGTCCTCTCTCTGCCCTTTCAGTGTATTAATAGCTTATTCAGGGAGAAGTCTTCTTTCCTGTTCATTAAATTATAATGGAACTTGATCCTGAAAACCTCTCTAACAATGTGATGAACATATTGTCACGTGTAAGTTTTGAGGTTTTCACGGCGATGACTATGAAGAAAGTCTTCTGGGATCTGGCGCCGTGTAGCTCCAGCTACAGCTATCTGTATTCGCATGCAACTCAACTACCCTGAAGATGGAGGCGATATGTTCCTCCAAAACGTCGGTTAAAACCAAGAATACACGGCACCAGATCCCAGAAGACGACTTTCTTCATATTGTCACGTGTTTGGAATCCGGAAGGTTTCTTTTTTTATTATTGCCAGTGGGGTGGGACTAAGTCCCTTGTACTACGGCCACTTCTGGCCTATTGTACCAGCCCCAGATGATAGGTGAGGGTGATTGTGGAACAATTGGTGGAATGAAGATTGGGAGTGGAAACCGAAGTACTCTGAGAAAACCTGCCCCATCACCACTTTGTCCACCACAAATCCCACTTGACCAGACTCGGGATTGAACCCGGGCCGCCATGGTGGAAAGCAAGCGACTAACCGCTTGAGCTACAGCGCGGCCCTTGCGGAAGGGTTACTTCCATGGTAATTCTAACAGTGTCTCCAAGGTTACAACAAACTGTTAGAAGCGTTACGTAACAACGGAAAATAATGCATTTCCTAAGCAACGGTTTGTTGAACCAGCCGGAATAATGCACTTCTGGGGTAACGAGCGTAGGGCACGTGAAACTGGACAGTTGAAGATGGTGTTCTCTATGCGGTTCGAAAAACCCGTATATAATGGGTTGAAGGCATTCGCCAAGACAGTTGAGATCCAGCCATGGTCAGAGACAGTTCGAAGATTGCCACCGCAGAATGCAGTTGAAGTGATATTAACTGTACTTGAGTGTGTAAGAGTGAGTGTTCAATAAATATCCGCTAAATCTGAGAACCATGTGAAGTTATTTGTTGCGTAAGACAGCCAACACGTGACAATATAATAGCCAGAAGCCTCTGGAATGCATATGGACTGCTATCAACAACTCTAGTCTCATATTTTGATTCTGTTAGTGATTATAAGATGCGACTCATTTTCAGATAAACAAGTCATCCATGGCAAGTCAACAGCATACAGTCACTGCACTTACCATACACAAGCTTCCATAAGTTCTGTGTTGTCGACTGTCGCTCCAAGAATGCATCTGCAGCCTTCAGTGCTAAGTTTGTTTTCCACTGAACAGCCGATTCCTCTGGTCCTTCTTCATCACTAATGCCAGAGGTATCAGAATCAACATCTTGAGCAGTATCAGAGTCTCTATCACTTTCTCTTTCATTGGAACTAAGCAATTCATTATCCCCTTCCTTTAAAGATTTCACACTATTTTCATCAACCTCTTCATCACTACAACTTTCGTCTGAAGAGAAATTGTTTAATGTAAATGTTGGTTCACATTTCCATTTATGTGACAAACTTGTATCTTGATCTTCTTGTTTCAATGCCACTGATTCAGTTTTAGCGTCTTTAACATGTGAAATGTCTTCTTTCTTATTTTCTGTGTGTTTCTTATTCATCTCCAGTCTTAACAACAAATCAGAAACTTTACCATGAATCTGACGGTCTTGATCAGTCCCAGTATCATGATAGCTGTAACTGTGAACAGAAAATTGCCCTAATATCAATATAAGTTCAGCCCTAAAGATTAGAATGTACAGCATTTTGACTTTTATTTTATATGGGTGTGAAAATTTGCCTCTCACTCTAAGAAAAGAACACAGATTGAAGGTGTTTACGATTAAAGTGCTGAGAATATCTGGATCTAAAAGAGGAGAAGTGACAGAAGAAGAGAGAAAGTTACATACTGAAGAGTTTCATAAATTGTACTCTTCTCCTAATATTATCGGAGAGATTAAATTTAGTAGGAGGAAGTACCTGTGGTGAAAATGAGAACTGAATAAGTTTTCAATTGAAAACAGCCTGAGAAGAACCCACATTGGTGAAACAAGAGAAGAGGTGAGAATAATATTAATCCCAGATGTGCCAGCCTTAATTTCTACAGTGCCAATCCACCAACTTAGGTTGTCAAAGAGTCTGTCTTTTATGTGTAAATAATATATAAGGACTCCCTAGGAACTTTCAGTGACAAGAATTCGCTCCCAAACATCTGTCTAAATTGCAGGAACAGAAAACTAGCTTTTAACATCTCCAGATCAGAAATTGAAAGGTCAACATTTATAAAGTTATTTACCTCTCACATTGGTTTTCTTTCACGTCAGTGGTTAATTTCAGTTTCTTCGCAGGTTCTTCATCAGAAGATACATCATCATGTACACTGCCATGTTCCTCACATATATCCTCCTTGTTTCCAGAGTTATCTACATCTACATCCATCACATTTAATAATTTGTACTCGGCTTCTGCAACAGTACTCTTTAGCTTCCGTTTCTTAATTTCATTTTTGCCGTACAGGTTAGTTTTATCCTGATTACAGTCTTCAGCTATATGCAAAGCATCTCTGTATTTTGTATCTGAAGTGTCAGACTTTCTTTTTGTGTCAACTTCATCATGACTGTTACTCCCTGCAATACTGTCAATATATGAATCACTGTCACTTTCCAGTTCATCTTCAGATTTATCACTTAAATTCTCTTCGTCAGAGTCATTTTCTATTGTTTCTTCATGTTTGTCCTCATTGCTTGAACTCTCAGGAAACACCACTCTCCTCCTAATTCTGCCCGAGTCACTGATAAGCTCTTCAGACAATCCCACAGATTTCCTGAATAAAAACAAAAACTTACATTGAAAAGGTATACTATGACTTAGCGTAAAGTAGACTGAATGTTGACAGGGCCTCAGTTTGTGCACATGTCAAAGATATGCATCTTTCTACGTGCCAGAAACTTGTTTCATTATTTCAATCATTGGATTAAACAGTAGCAAAGATGTGGAATTAACAGGGAAAATTTGTGACAATGACCACAACAGGACATGCTGCAGCTGGTTTTCCAAGGGTGTCTCCCTTCTTGAGAAGCCAAATTTTCCCTACGAGATCTCTCACTGCAAAATGGCCAAATATAGGAAATCAGCAATGCATTTTTTGTGATCATACTCACATACCAAAAAATCTAAAAGATCTATTTCAAAAATCACATGTGTACTACACAATATACCACATGACACTATTTGAAGGATGACTGAAAGCCTTAACCATTTACTTGAAGTGTGCCTCCAAGTGATCACTCAAGCCTTGAGCATGTTTTATAAGTTAAATTTTACAAAAAAAAAAAAAATAATTTATTGTAAGCACTTAGAGGTCTTTTATTCTTTGGACTACTTCATACTAAATTATGCATAGGCTACAACAAGATTAACATACAAAACAATCATATGAAAACAGTGTGCCCAAATGTTGCATATCTGCCTGCTTCACCTCTAAAAGCTATCAGGCTCAAATCCTGGCCAACAGGCCAGCTGCTCTTAGTGTTTTATATGGTTAACTTTACTCCTTCCAGGAAAATGATGTGATTGTATCTTAAAGACTATGACATCCTAGTGATTAAAAAAAAAATTAATACCACACAACCAAAAGCGACATTAAATACAATCAGCATAAATTGCTCCAAAAATCAAACACTGGATGTTTATGATTACCTTACTCTAACCAACAAAAATGTAGCATTTCATGAGAGAATTAATATTTATTCTTTACATGTAAACTACACATGAATCATATCATTAAATATGAAGTCAAGTAATAGTGAAAAGTATGTGCCATAGCTCAGGTGGTTAATCACTGACTTCCAAACATGGTGGCCCAGGTTTGAGACCAGGTCAGGTCATGTGGGATTTGTGGACAAATTGGCACTGGGGCATGTTTCCTCTGCCAATTCTCATCCTACCAGCTGCTCCACACTCATCTATCATCTGGGGCTGGTACAATAGGCCAGTTAGTGGCCAACGTACCAAATGGACTCAGTCTAACCCCACCCCAAGAAACTACAACTAAGTAACAGAGAATACTGTTATTCTGAACACCATGAACATGATAGTGGGAACTATCACCTGTCTGGCACTAACCACTGAACAAACATGGAGATCAGGCATTTTAGTGCTAAAATTCAATTGTATTTATCATTAAATTTCAGAGCATTTCCACTTTGCATTTTTCCTCCACTGTGTGCAGTTCCTTGAAACTGTCTACAACATCAAGAATATACAGTATCTAAATTAAGAGTAGAACAGTTCCCACAAGCTATTGTAGCCAAGTTTCTTGCAGTAGCACAGCACGTGCCGAGCATACCATAACAGCTCATGCAAACTCTTCACTTAGATACCTTGTAAATTACCCCTCTTATTACCACTAAAACAAAGAAAATATACAAACACATCTCACTATTACGATTGAGTATGCACATACAAGATGCTAGCACCACGGATTCACTACTACCTATAAGAAATGAGACGTGTACACTGTGAAGTGCTGCATCTCTGCAAGTAAATGCAATTACATGCTGGTATGTATTGAAAATGGGGAGCATTTCCCCTCTTACTTTGTACCTGTTACATGAATCACCACATAATTATGTTGTATTCACATATTTTGATTTANTCCATCCCCACCATTATCCCGGATAATCGAGAGTTGAGTGTATTTTGATTTTCTGATTCATCCAGACTCAAACATTTTAATAATTCAGTTTTGAAGGTGGAAATATTACCTATACACTAAATTGATTTAACCCTTTCTAAGATCTACACCAAAGGCCGCACCATAGCTCAAGCGGTTAATCGCTGGCTTCCCACTGCAGCAGCCCGGGTTCGATCTAGGGTCTGGTCAAGTGGGATTTGTGATGGACAAAGTGGTNCAGAGTTCTGCATTCTTTGGTCCCGTTGAGCTAACACAATATTCTATGGTAGGGGTGAAAGAATGCAAGGATTTGTGGAAAGTTTAAAGGACAGATACACCGCCCCAGTTAGTCTCTTTGTATCGATCTTCAAGTGCGTTAGCAAAATGTCAGGGTGTAAAAGGAAGCGTGTTGTGTTAAGTATTCAACAGAAAAAGGAAAATGCCGCGAAAAAGTAAACGACAATATTAAATTTTTTTAAGTGTTAAGTGTGAATATTCGTAAAAAGTGTTGGATGTTGTTGAAGACTGTGATTGAAATAACTAATTCATACTTCAGTGTAATATGAAAAAAAGTATTAAATAGGCCATGAGATGACATAAAAATGAGGTTGAATAAATTTAAATACAGGTAGGCCTATAGTATTATGAAGGTACAATATTACAGTACTACTTTTAATAAAATTTGTCTTAACCGGATTTTCGATTAATCGTGATTTCCATCCCCACCATTATCCCGGATAATCGAGAGTTGAGTGTATTTTGATTTACTGATTCATCCAGACTCAAACATTTTAATAATTCAGTTTTGAAGGTGGAAATATTACCTATACACTAAATTGATTTAACCCTTTCTAAGATCTACACCAAAGGCCGCACCATAGCTCAAGCGGTTAATCGCTGGCTTCCCACTGCAGCAGCCCGGGTTCGATCTCGGGTCTAGTCAAGTGGGATTTGTGGTGGACAAAGTGGCGTTGGGGCAGGTTTTCTCAGAGTACTTCGGTTTCCCCTGCCAATCTTCATTCCACCAGTTGCTCCACAATCACCCTCACGTGTCATCTGGGGCTGGTACAATAGGTTAGAAGTGGCCACAGTACAAGGGACTGAGTCCCACCCCACTAGCAATAAAAAAAAAAAAGATACACCAGAATATAGTTAGCTTGTAACATACAAATAATGTACAAAGAACATTTGCACTGACTGGGTTGACAGCATCAGAATACATTGAATATCAATCAGAAATTAGATATATAAGGACTAGTCCAATAGGTAACTCAAAATATGTAGCACACTACACTTACTCAGCAACATCTGATGCCACAATTGGTGCAGTGCCAGTAAATAGCTGAAGCTCACTTTGAGCCATTTTCACATCCAGAGTCTCCTGCGTATCCAGAAGAGAGCTCACAAGTGCCTTCTCTGGCCGTGAGTCACTTGTTTCCTAAACAGTATATTAATTTATCTTCACTTACAAGGAAACAGTTGACAGCTGTTGTTAACATGGTACAATCATAGCAATTTCTGAGACTAAAGCTGTATAGATCTTAAAAGGAATCTCCACAACTTAGTCTGACTTGAACATACTTTTCGTGACGTGACTTTTCCTATCTGACCTAATACTGAATTGAAATGAAAAGGAGGTAAATGAAGTACTCAATTAGCATCTTACAGAATATCTTTCTTGCCAATGTAAATAGCATATGCTTATTTTTATTTTAAATGCTCATTTTATTTGCAGTCATAATTTACTTACAACATAAATGTCTAACTAGCAATATACTAGACCTACCACACCCTATCAACACTAACTTTATGGCGAGTACAACAAATGTCTGTAATCTAACTTCAAGCAAGACTTGTATCAGTTATCTCTAGAAAGAAAACACAAAATATTCTACTATGCGAAAGGGTGTTACAATATACAGCTGGATTCATTCAAATACACAACACAGATTCTAAAGGCTTCTGACGATGGTGTATAACACTCAGAATTACTAGACTTTTGAACTTTTTCCATTGTTCAGTATTCCAGAGTCTAGAAAATATAAAGTTTCAGAAACTGGACCTGTTTCCATCTTCAGGTGAGTGGAGAAGACACATACTCAGTAGGGTCCCTCAGAAAGAGGTAACCTCAATTGCTGTACAACCCCTGTTAGATTCACACATCTATTTACTATACAGATGGTGCTAGCAGTAGATACTACATGTCTTCACATTTTTCCCTGTTTCTTTGCATTGGTGTTCATGCATTTGGTTTTGTCGACTAGGTTTGTAGCAAAGATTTCTACCTCCTTTTCTATCCTAGTTCCACATCTGTGCGTGCTCTATCACAACTTTTATTGTATGTTTTCTTGTTATATCCAACCAAATTAGCCTGGTTTCAGGTGAGTAAATAGTTGTGTGAATCTGACAGGGGTTGTCCAATGATCAAGGTTAGCTCTTTCTAAGGGACACAACTGAGTACATGTCTTCCCCCTTCACCTGAAGACGGAAAGAGATCCAGTTCCTGAAACGCTGTGTTTTCTAGTCTCTAGAATACCAGATGATGGAAAAAGTCCACATAATGTATAATTTTCCGTGGAAGGACGACCAGAACAAGGTTTGTCATCAATTGTCATTTCACCATTTTTGAAACGGGAAAACCACTCAAACAGTTGAGTTTTCCCCATAGCATCGTCCTTGTACGCCGTTTTTAACATTTCAAGAGTTTCTGTCCCACTTTTCC
>NW_019739228.1:31938-36524 GCF_002891405.2 Cryptotermes secundus | reverse complement strand
AGGTGAATATCACGGTCAGTGGCATTTCTCGGGGGAAGCCAAAGTTATCTGGGGCCCCAGTGAGTCGACTGGAGTTGAAACATTCATAAACTGGCCAACCAAAGTGAAACAAAGATGTCATGTGCTTCGCTAAATAAGAAAAGCAGGAGTACCATTTTCTATTGCAAAAAGTGTGATGTTGCCCTATGTGTCGTGGACTGCTTCGAGAAGTGGCACGCGTGACAGAGTATGAGGTATCATAAACTGTGAAGTGACGCAGTTCAAACTCACATACAGTATTATTATTGTATACAGTGTGATTATATTTACAGTATCACCAAGTCTCAAGGTTGAATATTATGGTCAGTGGCGTTTCTTGGGGGAGGCCAAGGTTATCTGGGGCCCAACTGAGTCGACTGGAGGTGAAATATTCACAACACTGGCCAACCAAAGGGGAACAAAGACGTAGTGTGTTTCGCTAAATAAGAAAAGCAGGAGCATGTTCTTCTATTGTAAAAAGTGTGATTTTGCTCTGTGTGAGGTGGACTACTTCAAGAAGTTCCAAGCACAACAGAGTGTGGGGTATCGTAAACTGTGAAGTGATGCAGTTCAAACTCGCGTACAGTCTGAACAAAATATTGTTGTATATGGTGTGATTATGTTTACAATATCACCAAGTCTCAAAGTTGGGGAAAAAAAAAAACTACAGGTAAGCCCTCTGGAATTTCATAACATAATAAAGATTATACTTTGCATTTCATGACAAAATAATCACAGTTAGTTTTCATTTGTAAAAACTACTATTTTGTGTATATGTATAAAATTTTACTGTCTTTCAGGTTGTTTTTAGTTCGTATTTCTATGTTGCATAGAACGGAAAATATGTAGTTTTTTCTTAAAGTTTGCAATGTTAATTAATTAGGGTGATTTAAATTCTGGCCACAGAGGGCTCCTGGCAATTTCAAAGTCCGTATGTTAAAGGTTAATGAAATTCTGAGTATAAAGAATGTCTAACTAGACACTTTTTAAGTGCCTTTCCACTTTCGTTTTTCAAACATATTTGTAAAACTAAAGTTGTATACATATTCTCTACTACTACGCAGTCTTACCCGATGTGCATGTGAATGACTTCCCCCTAGTTCAACATAGACAGCATCCTTGTCATACACAATGCCTCCAACTCCTGAGAATGGTGCGTAAATCAACTTCTCCTTTTCCACAAGACTTCTCTTCTTCAGTTTATCTGGCAATGGACATGGGTCTGGGAGATGTGAAACATCATGAATTTTCAGATCTCCACAACCTGAAAATTCAAAATGTACTACCTTAGAAATTTTGTAGGAGCCGGGGTAGCATAGTGTGTATAGCGACTGGAAGACTGAGAGGTGAGAGTTTCAGTCCCGGTAGAGTCAAGAATTTTCTCTTCTCCACATCGTTCAGACTGGCTCTGGGGTCCACCCAAACTCTTACCCACTGAGTACCACAGGCTCTTTCCCCAGGGGTAAAGAGGCTGGAGCGTGAGGCTGACCACTAGCCTCTAGCCAGTGCCAAGGTCAAGAAAATGTGGATCTTCACATCCACTCCCCCACATGCTTTCATGGTAAAGTGCTTAATTCATTGAGCACAGGGTCAACTTTACCTCTTATTATGCAACATGAGGGAATGCTAGAGCTTATTTTTCCTTCTCATTTAATTCATGTACTGATGAAAGAATGTAGTAGACTTCTTATGCATTTATGAGAAACATGTATGAGATCAAAGCAGGACGGCACTCTACTATCCTGAATGTACTTTCACTATCTACCATATATTTGCTTAAACATAAGGATCAGTTTTATTTAATGGTCCCACAAAGTAGCTACCCTTTCTTTCTACCTGAAGATGGAGACATAGTCTGCCTCTCAAACATCATATATCCTTTTACCCAAAGCATGGATAATGTGTAAAGAAAATATTTCCAAGACAATACACACAGTACATACATTATATAACACACACACCATCAGCTAACATGAGATCTTACTGTTGCATAAGTTTACCTGGAATGTGTATGCTGCTCATTTTATTTAAAGCCATTCCTCGTACAAAACCATACAAACTGACTGTACGGTCCACTTTGGGATTCTGTCTTATCAGTTCTGGGGGAGTCAAATCCTCAAGTCTATCAGCTGAAAGAAATAAAATAAATAAAGTAATGGCATTTCTCAATAGCTTGACTTAATATAACAACAGCAGCAGCCTTTGTAATGCTTCATAAAGGACCAGAAGCTCTGCACATTACCAGTCCTGCAGGAATGGGCCATGTGTGAGGAAATTGCACTACCATAAAATGCTTGCTTATTGAACCACCATATACTGGCCACTGAATTCACTCGAAATAGTAAGGTCTTTACACTTACAAAGTAGACAACTTTCAGTCCAGTATGACATACAGGTTTACAACTCTTCAGTCTTTATTCGCCTTACATGTTTCGATTCAAAAGAATCATCTTCAGAGGCGCACCACTACGAGCAGGAAACACTGTCACATAAGATGTTTTAACACTATGCACTTAGGTTATGAATAGTGCTCACTATATCACAGTTTGCCCTATGCAGCCACGTTGACGTGTAGATTTACAAATCAAATTACTCTTTACACTTATCATTTAGGATGTGTTTACTCGTACGATTCTAATTCCCAAAGCTCACAAACACTGTATTTGTGTTTGGCTTGAGTTTTAACATTTCAGTTATTAATAATGAGATATCAAATGCCATGTTGCTGTCTTCATGTGGTTCAGACAAGTATTCACACATAAGTACAAGGTACAATAATACATCCATGGGATTTCTGTCAAACCAACTCATCAAGCTATCAAATGTCACATCTAAAAATCATCATTAAGAATGTGGAATTTTATGTTTTATATATTATTTATGACTATAAACTTACAGAGAGTATGAATAAAGGTGCAAGTTGTTACCGTCCACCTGAAGATAAAATCCAAACTGTCCACTGAATGAATACTGGCTGCTGGTATGAATCTACCTTGGGTTTATTCAAAGCTTCAAGCAATTCATCCAACTTCATGATACATTAACCTTCATTATGCCACATACTGACTAGAGCATGACAAGATACTGGAGTTAAAACTGCCAAAGCTAAGGAGATCAGCTCACTGTTAATGAATTAGTACAGCATTTCTGTCAATGTATGGTAGCCATTAAAAAAACATACCAGTGTTTAGAAGAAAGAACAGTCTTTCATATGATACAGACCCACTGCTGTCAGTAGATCAGCTGGGGAAAGTGGGGTGTGTGACTACATTTACACAAGAGCAGCCTCGGCATTTCTAGCGGGTAGCTCTACGCAGAGCTTGGAGTCAAAGGGTTAGTAAGGAACAATTTCAACAAGCAACAATAAGTCCAGAAATTCAAAATACTGTTTGAAACAAGAATTCTTAAAATAAACTGAATCAGTCACCTATCTTGATGGTGATTATACAGGGTTATTCAAAAAGAATGAACCGATTTAATGACGCATTGCTTCAGTTCTCAAGCATTGTCACGGAATGAGTCAGTGACCATTTGAAAGAGGAGTTATCTAAGTTGTGAATGGCTGCCATAGGGGCGCTGAAGTCGCGTCGTTCTTCCGGCAACGTTCAGTTGTTCGTTTACACTTGGAATGGTGAGTCCTCAGCAAAAGGCGTTCTGCATTCTCGAGTTCGTGAAAACAACTTCGGTTGTCACGGTGCAGCGTGCTTTTTGAAGGAGATTCGGCATTAATCCGCCCTGTCCTAAGAACATTCGACGGTAGTTTCGACAGTTTCAAGAGACTGGGTGTCTGTGTAAAGGAAAAAGTCCAGGACGACCACGAGTCTCAGAGGAACAAGTGGCGAGAATCCGTGCTGCGTTTGAGAGGAGCCCACGGAAGTCAACAAATCGAGCTAGCCGTAAGCTTGCGATCCCTCAATCCACTGTCTGGCGTGTGCTAACAGTACGTCTACATTTGAAACCATACAGACTGCAGCTCTTTTGGGCACTTACCAATCACGACAAAAGGAAGCGGATGGAATTTTGTGATTCGATGCTGGCGATGATGGAAGACGAAACCTTCATTTCACGTTTAATTTTTAGTGATTTGGCGACTTTTCACTTGAGCAGCACAGTCAATCGTCACAATGTGCATACGAAGGGGGACCCAAAAATAACCGGAAACGACCTGTTGCGCGCGCATGCTTTGTAGTTACAAGTTGTGCTGCTAGGTGGTGTTAGCTGGGGGTCTCCCGCAACTGTAAGAGAGCTGGCGTCAGTCTGAGTTAAGTGGTTTGTCTGTGGTGCTCTGTTGTGTGCGTTCCTGTTTCAACCCTTTGGCGATTAGTGAGATGGCTGACCAGAAGGAACAAAAAGTGTGCGTGAAATTTTGCTTTCTGTTAGGGAAAACTGCACTTCACTCTTCAAGTCGCGGCAAACATTCACGCGGTTTTCTCTTTGGTCATCTCCGAGCAAGCGAGGAACAAATTTTGCAGACACCCGTCTCATGTGCAAACCTTCGGTTAAAATTCGCTGGACCGTGCTCCATGAGATGTTCATTTCCTCAGAAAGTTGGTCAATGGTCTTTCGAC
>NW_019739228.1:30690-30992 GCF_002891405.2 Cryptotermes secundus | reverse complement strand
AGTATTTTTCGAAATGAACTTTCAACATTATGAGATGATCAAGTAGGCAGCTTTTTATGTCCATTGGAAGCACTGGATTACCAGTGTCTTGTACCATTCACACCAGAGTAGGGAACATGTCTAGCATGTCACTTTCCCCACTGTTTCTCCAGAGCTCTTAATTTTCTCATGAATGCCTTCACTTTGACATTCCAAGAAAGTATAGTTGCTTCATTCCCTTGAAGTGAAGTGTTGAGGATATTTAGTTTCTCAAATATATCTGTCAGGTAAGCCATTTTCAATAAAAAAAATCCTTGTTGCTG
>NW_019739228.1:30249-30522 GCF_002891405.2 Cryptotermes secundus | reverse complement strand
TCTAGACTTCAGAGGATTTCAGAGGATGCGGCTGCTGCTGAACTATCAATGCTGTCTCTGGCATACGTGTTTTATAATTGCTGGTAAAGAGAATAATTATTAGTTATTTTGAAATTCATGGTAATTAAAGCCTGTGCTCATCAAAAGTTTTTCTATAAGTATTTTTATTTTTTGTTACCTTTCTAATTGATTTAGGGCAGTTTTAATTTTTATCTGTAAGAAAGTATGTTGCGCCCCCCCCTTTCAAGCCTTCGCCCCCCCCCCTGGGTGTCG
>NW_019739228.1:18980-30208 GCF_002891405.2 Cryptotermes secundus | reverse complement strand
TCTTCTGTGCTGCGCCTCAGGACAAGGTTTATGGTCCCTTTTTCTTTGAAGGAAACACTGTTACAGGACAAACCTATCTCGATATGCTCCAAAACTGGCTCTTCACTTCACTGCAAGCAGATTCGCATGACTTCATTTTCCAACAAGATGGAGGACCGCCCCACTGGTACCTGATGGTCTNGTGCCCCAGCAATTGATTGGCCAGAAGGGGGCCAAAGACCGTGCTCTTTGCTCTTTGTGCTTGTCCTGCGAGATCCCCAGACCTCACCGTGTGTGATTTCTTCTTGTGGGGATATGTAAAAGATCACGTTTATGTTCCACCGCTACCCACTAACCTCGATGACCTTAAACATCGAATAACAACAGTGATTAACTCAGTGCATCGTGATATGCTGATACACGCCTGGGAGGAATTCTCTTATCGCATGGATGTTGCCCGTGCTGCAGGTGGTGGCCACACTGAACATTTGTAAGACAGGAAATAAAAGTTGATTGTGAGTAAAATACTTGTGACTTGGCTGGAGTTTTGTATTACTTTCCTTTAATAAAATATTGCATAATAAAATCGTTCATTCTTTTTGAATAACCCTGTACTATTAAAGAATGAAAGACTGTAATACTGTGTATCAACCTACCTGGCCTCTGCATGTCTCAACAGTACTGAAGCAGTCAATTTTTAAGATCTAGCCTGTGAAGCAGCGTTAACTAACTCCAATGGCAACTGGTGATGAAACTAACAGATCACAAAGGGGATTTATAGCTTAATATGGAATACAACTATGACAGTGATGCAGCATTCCTAATATTCACAAATTCTTTTGTTGTAGGACAGAGGTAAGAGAAAGGGTAACAAATAGCTACATCTAATCTGGATGACTTCACACCCAAGACCTTCAATCATGGAAGTCAATGCCTTACTCCTTCAAATATATCTCCCCTGAAAAAATATGGTGAAAAGACCAGACATACCTACAATGTAGGGATGTGTTGTTCTCCAAACAAGAGGTCTGAACTTCATGATGGAGATAAACCTGCCCAAATTCTTAACTTCATTACGAAGATATTCTCCATGCAGCAGCCCTGAGAGATAGAATAGCTTGGCTCCTGCATACACCTCAGTCCAGAAGCGGTGCTTCAGTGTTTTCTTGGTTTTCTTCAGCTGTTTGTTGTTTTTCAGCATGTCCAAGTGAGTCAACACTCCCATTACTCTTGGCATTCCATGAACCTGAAAAAGACCACAAAAGATACAAACAGAATCAGTTGGTATGTTTATACATTTCTAGACATGTCTGCATCACCACACCACATCATATTACATGTGCCTGTCTTCAACAATTCAATTATTTTCACTAACATAGGGTCAAGTTGCCCAAATATAAATGTATTGAAAAGGTTCTACAGTATCAGGATAGTGTATAACCTGTGCATCACGGAAGGGCCTCCTCTGTAATATGAACAAATGCTGGCTTAATTCACTGATCATGAATGGCATTATCATATGTTTGTATAAAATACTACAAGACCACAAAATTCAAAAGAAAATGCCTACAGAATGGAATAATTATTTACTCACAGTGGCATCTGTTAGGTCCTGCATGCAGGGTAACAACTGTATTGTTCCATCAGCTTTACCTGACAAATGTTGAGGAATTCAAAGATTTCCATTTCAAAACCAAATGAAGCATCAACCAAAAGCAGAACCAGGTCTGCAATTTTTGCAATATCAATCATGCTGTTTATGTCATTGCAGCACTCCATTAGTGTTATGCGCCTCTTCTTGCCTGGAAGTCACATACATAACAATATGATGAAATAAATGAAGAATTTTTACACTACAAGTTTCTGTTATAGTAAATAATGTCAAGCAATACTACAAAACTTAGATACAAAAATTCCCTGTGTCTATGTTCTAAACCATTAAAGTGTTTACGGAGAGTTGAGGTAAAGCTATGTGAATTCTTAATCCCAGGACTATCTGGATACTTCATCCCTGACAAAGACCCTGGTACCCCTCAAGCTGGAGACTGGGTGTGACCTGATGCCAGTACAGAAAATCCTTTCCCTCACCAGGAAACAAATCCCAGTTATGCAGTCTGAGCTGAATATTATTTGACAAAGCCATCTTGGCTTGAATGAGCCCAGTCAAGTGCTAAGTCAGAGATGAAACCCTTCAAGAAAACAGTTGTTATAATGTGACAGCTGGTTGGGCCTTCCATGAAGTGCAATTTACTAGTTTCATATATTCTTTGCAATGATGTGTATCAAACGCAATCCCTGGAAATGTAACTTACGTTTATATTAAGTATAACATTTGTACTATTTTTTAGCATTGTGAAGAATTTAATTTTTGGCTCTATACAGTATATTGTTGATTACCTTATTTGTGCCTGTAATATAAGAACAACAAAGAGGAATACACGATCACAGAAAATCAACTTGAATAACAGATACACTCCAAAAATGGAGTACACTCTTCCTCTCAATCTTCTGTGATACAGTCACAAACATTATTCACTGAAATTTACATATACCTCTGGTGAAATGCAATCATTTGATAAACTTAAGAACTAACCTGAAACAAGAGTAATTGGTCCTTTTAAGCTTGTCATTGGTTGTCTGGTGAAAGTCTTGATCAAACATTGGATAAGAGTTGTTTTACCAACTTTTGGAGGTCCAACCACTGCAACAATAACAGGCGGTGGCTCCACTGGCGTCCGATCAACTAACGGAATATGCTGCTTCTTGGTTTCAATATCCTGCTTCCTGGATGAAAATTTGTACTGTTAACCTAGTATTCCTGTTCATTATATAAAGTTCAATGCATACATGAAAGCAGGAAGTTTAAATATGAAACTGGGTAATATTACATTTTAGCACTCTGCTGTGATGTGATAAATTAATAGTACTATTTCAGTTCTTTGTTTTTGCAAGTTTTTTCTTTAAGTTCAGAGGCACTGTGGTTTATATTCACACTGTCACTAAGAATGAAATTATAATATTATTTTAAACTTAACAATTAAAATTAAGTTCAGTTTTACTCCTCCATAACATATCAGTTTGTCAAATTAGACGCTGTCTTACTTTCAACGAGTATACTGTATTAAACACTACAGACTACAGGAATTTGCAACGGAAAAAAAAGTGACTCATGATTAGACCCACTGGTAACTTTGTTGAAGATAGTGCTCTTGAATCTTTGGGTTCTATCAACCCACTGAGTACTAATAATAAGCTTACATACTGGGCACTATGAAAGACAAAAGAGCTATAATGTAACCCTGGTCCCACGTTTGGCTACACAAGAAGGGATCAGCTCCATGAGTGAGTGAGTGAGGGTTCCACCTTTTCCAGTCTTATCTGGCCCTTAAATATAACTATCAGGTTAGGCTGCACTCAAGACTTCAGAACAGCGGCATGAAAGCTTACAGGGGATTTGATTTATATCTCCATGCATTCTTCATCTCGGTACTAGATGGAAATGGGTGGTCAGATTCACACCCCAGCCACTTTACTTGGGGAAAGAGCCCTGGGTATCCACTTATAAGAGCCTTGGTGGGTTCCAGAGCTGGACTGCATGCTGTGAAGAATGGAAAAATATTTTGCCCCTACTAGGAATTAAAACATGATTTCTTGATCATCAGCCCATAGCCAAGCCATCTCAAATACAGTAAACACCCATGAAGCTGTATCGTGAAACAGATGGGTTAAAATATATTTTAAGAGTGTTATTCTGGAGAATGTGAAATGTTTTAAATATTTGGGTAGCTTGTTATCAGATGATGGAAGGTGTACGTGTGAAATTAAATCCAGGATTGCCATGGCAAAAGCTGCATTTAGCAAGAAGAAGAATCTTTTTACCAGCAAATTTGACTTAAATTTGAGGAAGAAACTAGTGAAATGCTACATTTGGAGCATAGCTCTGTATGGGGCTGAAACATGGACACTTAGGGCAGTAGATCAGAAACATCTGGAAAGTTTCGAAATGTGGTGTTGGAGAAGGATGGAGNTCGCATTAAGTGAAGGAATTGTTTTGGAAGAGACTGTGGACCTGTCGTCTGACAGATTACTGATGATGATGATGATGATGATGATGATGATGATTCTGCATTGTTTCGGGATCTCTCTGTTCCATAATATTACTGTAATAATTTTATATAATTCAGAACTATTTTTTTATTCTTCTATTGAACTCTCCATTGATTATCCCATCTGAATTTGTTCACATCTCAAGTAACTAAAATTTGTCCACCTCAGTAACATCTTTAACACACCAGAGGCCAACTGAGCCAATACCACGGGTGATGCTAATATCAAATACAGAACTTCCAGTTGGGTGGTTGCACAATACTGTCACAGAGCTTGAGATAGCCCAACAAGAATCCCCATAAATGATGGTAATGGGGCTTCAGTGAGGATGTGACATGCCCAGCAAGCAGAAAGTGGTTATAAATGATTCCAAAATAACAAAGAGCCATAGAAGAAATGAACACAACGTAGTTAACTTATGAATATGGAGAACTGGTGGAATGATGACTGGCATGGGAAAACTGAAATAAATGGTAAAACCTTCCCCAGAATCTCTTGGTCCACCACAATTCCACATAGACTGCTCTGCTGTTGGACCAAATTTTCCGTGGCAAGAAGCTTCCTCAATATGATGCTAAACACTCACCCACAGCTGGTTCTTTTGAGTTTTTTAAATTACGTAACGATTGTAGAACAAAAATTTACCTCCTGAATCTGCGTTCAGCTCGTACTGCTGAGTTGAAAGTGAAAGCTTTTGGATTTTTTTGTCTATCTGTTAACTCCTGGACATGCACACTTTTGGCCTTCTTCTTCTCAGCTTTGCGACCTGCAAAAGCAAAATCCTCCAAGTGTGGTGCATTGATTCATACTTCATTGCGTTATTTAGTATCTAATTATGTGGGAAGATAATCATGAATGATGAGTGGGTAAGGATTTAGAAAGAGGCAGTTATAATCTATTTCAAGGTACCACCGGCATTGAGATGAGGCTGGAAAAAAAAAAAAGATGAGGAACTCTAACAGATATTTTATTTGTATTATATATATAAAGCACTTCAGTGTGTTTCCACTCCTTGCCAGTTGCAACAGGAATGTCAAATATGCCTTTTCAGTAACCGTCAACAAGTCAGAGGGACAGACTTCTGACAGAATTGTGGTAGTTGTTTTATTGGGAGCTTTGTGTAATCACCGTGTTAGCCATCCTTCTGCACCCTCGTAGTTGATAGGGTGCCGCTGCGTGGTGTGTGAACCAGACTGAGGTGCTTGGGGTAGAAAGGGGATGATGTTCAGGGTTGAGCAATGAGATTATCTCCTCATGGATTAACGGGCCTTGCTTCAATGGACGGGGTTTTCTTGGTGAAGAAGTCTCTGGATCACAACTTGATATTAATGATACACTTCTTTATTAACAGCACTACACGGTTACAAACAGCAGTCACTTGCAGTTACAGTTGCACTTCTGTCACTCACTGTACAATACTTTAAGATTCATAACACTATGTTACAGTATGGTGGATGAGGTACGTCACTCACTGGCTGCCCAACTGATCGGCCATGGTCCTAATGCTCTGCTCCGATTTACCGAGTGTTTATCTGTTACTTATCCATTACTTGTCTGTCTCTGCCATCCCGGATCAATCCTTAAATACAGTGGGATTATGTGACATCTAGAAGCTTCTGTTTCCAGATCATTCTTGAAGCATCTTCTACTGTTTCATACTTCGAGAACATTCTGGAAGTTTCTTTTATCAGACTGGCAGTGGGATGGGTAACCATTCGCATACCACACCGGCTATTATAGAACTTTCGAGTAGGCTTTTATCAGTATATTGCTCATCATGAACTCTTAGAACAGTTAATACAAGACTAGGCATAAGTTACATTTAGTATAAAATTGGTACTAAGTAACAAATATAAATTTCTGAAATTTATGTCGGTAGGTAATGACTGGTTACAGAATCTACCCATACCTTCTGAGACTGAAGTCACAGGCATTGCTCCCTCATGAGTTCAATCACTGCCATCACTAAGTGTTGTATTTAAGATGAATGGCATTGTTAATGGTGTTTAAAATGAAGTATATTAATAAATAAACTGATATTTAATTAATAACCTTGAATATCTGCTACAATGGTATATGTTACATCTGGTGTAGCTAGTACAACATTATATTCTTAAAAAATAAGATGTATATTATATACTTATTTATATTTATAATATATGTATATACCATGTTCTACACTTCTGACTTAATCCTATAAAGGATCTTGGGAATGAAAAATTCTAATTCTAAATCTGATTCTAAAACAACACAGTGAGGACAGCTAGTTAGGGCTATTGAATATCTTGACTGAGGTAGGATAGGAACAAGGTACCTCAAGAATTCAAGTCTAAGAACATTCTACTATAACAACATGCTTTATTACTGGGGCATAAATATATTTAAATAAGTCAGACTTCTTAATACTTTATCCATTCCCATAATATGTACTTCCTTATCATTTTGTAAAGGAATTTTATTTTCTCCACTTATGACCAATTTTGACCTCCCCAGCTGGCATCTCAACGATAGAATATGGTGACCATATGACCATGAACTAGAATAGGTCCCATTTCTGTCACAGATCATTTCTTCTTAGATAAGAATGTCTTCAATAAATTTCAAACCCATTCTGCAATAAATGGGTTTTCAGACCATGATGGGCAAATCTTAGTACTCAAAAATTTACAGGTGACAAGGAAAAGGGACCATGTAAGAGCATTTAGGGATATCAATGATGAGAACATAGCATATTTCCAACGGGCATTACAAAACGAAAACTGGGAAGCAGTTTATGATCAAGAGAACGTTAATATGAAATTTAATAAATTTCATAATACCTTCTTTACAATTTTAGAAAATAGCTTCTCCCTGGTGTACAAAAAGAAAGACACCAACAAATGGATAACCAATGGTATATGAACATCTTGTAATCATAAAAGAGCTTTATACAATTTAGTTAAAAAATCAAAGGATAAAAGATTTGAATCATACTATAAAAAGTACTGCATGACATTAACGAACATAATAAGAGCTATGAAACTGTACTACCAAAAACTCAGAAAACAAAATACAATTAACCTGGAAGATTATTAATAAAGAAACTGGGAAAAGGAGGGGCCCAGATAATATAACCGAATTGAAAGTGGGGAATAGCAAAGTAACTAATACTAAGGAAGTAGTAGAAGCATCCAATAAATACTTTATAACTGTAGCTGAGAATCTGGACACGAAAAGTGCCAATAAAAATGAAGCTATTAAATTCTTAGACACTTTGAAATTTGATAAATTCCCTGAACTGAAGCTAATACCTACAACGGAGGTGGAAATAAAGAGCATATTTATGTTGCAAAAATCAAAAGATTCTACAGGATATGATGACATTTCTAGTAAGATATTGAAATATTGTATAACTGAGATAAGTAAACCATTGTCTCACATATTTAATGCATCTTTTGAGCATGGAATATATCCTGATAGAATGAAATTTGCCTTATTAAGACCTATATACAAAACAAGTGAGAAGGCAATTATGGCAAACTATAGACCAATATCATTGCTAATAAGTTTTTCTACGATTTTTGAAAGAGTGGTGTACAATAGGATAAAGCAACACATACATACAAACAATTTAATATCTTTTGCACAGTTTGGATTTAGAGAAAACAGTAACACAAAAATGGCAATATATACATTAACTAATCATATTTCAGAAACGTTGGAAAGATGCAATCATTCATTAGGATTTTTTTGTGATCTGACAAAAGCATCTGACTGTGTGAGTCATGATATTCTTTCGAATAAATTAGCAACATACGGCAATGGTGGTAAAATAAAATATGGCTGAAGTCCTATCTGGAAAATAGAAGACAAAGAGTTGAACTTTATAATAATCAGAATGGAAAATGCTGTTCAGACTGGGGAACTGTCAAATATGGAGTACCACAGGGCTCGATTTTGGGTCCTTTGTTGTTTCTTTTATATATTAATGACCTGCCGTCAGCATTAAGTACTGACAACAAGTCACTGTTGTATGCTGATGATGCAAGTATATTAGTGTCGGGTATTAATATCGATGAAATTCAAGAAAGGTCTAAACTTATGTTAAATTCCTTAAGTCAGTGGTTTAAATACAATGGCTTATCCCTATACTTGAGGAAAAGTAAAGTGTTAAAATTTGAAACAATCAATCATGACAATATGCCTGTACATTTGAAGTTTAACGATGAATTATTACAAGAGGAAATTCATATTATATTTTTGGGCATTGAAATTGGTAAGTTCTTGAATTGGAAAACACAGGTTGAATCACTGTTACCCAGATTGGGAAAGGCATGTTATGCAATACGAATTATGAAAACATACAGTAATGTTACAACACTTTAAATGATATATCATGCATACTTTCATTCACTCATGAGATATGGAATAGTTTTTTGGGGTAATTCGTCAGAGGCCAAGAAGATCTTTCTCTTACAAAAGAAGACTATTAGAATAATAATGGGGATGAAACAGAGAGAGTCATGTAGGCCAGCATTTATAAAGTTAAATATATTAACACTGGTCTCTCAATATATTTTATCTTTGATGACTTTTATGATAAATAACTTGGAGTATTTTACTTCTAATTATTAAATTTATGAGAGACCGACAAGACACGAAAGAAATTTACATGTCCTACCATCACATCTCGCAATGAGCCAGAAAGGGGTCCATTGCATGAGTACAAAAATATTTAACAGTCTGCCTGATTATTTAACTGATTTAGTACATGATAAAAAACAGTTTATAAAAGAAATAAGGGATGTCCTAATACATAATCCATCATATACTGTTGATGAATTTTTGGTCTTCTGTCAGGATCAACAGCTAAGGAATAGAAGGGGAGTGCATGCTGACTGATGGATGTCCCACAGTAGGCATCAATATAGACATTAAGTGTAAATATAATCTGTATTTTATGTATTTATTTAGATGCACAGTGTTTGCATTTATGTTTGTTTGTTATTGTGATATGGCATGTTGGAATTGTAAAGATGTATTGCTGTTTGTAAAGCTTGTGACATGTTTCACATTCAATGCAGATTGCACTTATGAATATCTTGAAACGCAGATGTATGTAACTTGAACCTCTTTACTATGAACTAACACAAACTTAATTACCACCTAATACCTCACAAATTACATGCTTTATTTATGCTTACTAGATCAAAAGAAAATGTAACATAAATTACATTATAGAATATGAAATGACATGAATTGAAGTAAGATATCAGACAGCAGTACAGAAGTCACATTTCTGACATGGCCTCTGAGATGTATGTCATAAATAGCAGGGCAGTGGTTGCAGTTGCATTGCGGGGAGTGACACATTGTAACAAGGGTCCAGTTATAACCCATACACCCTCCAACTCTCATTTCAAATTATGGACTCAATGAAATCCACCGTATAATCTGCTGGGAATGGCCGGGTCCGAAAACATGAAGAGTACTACACTGGAATTAAATTTTTAATAATCTTCCATTCACCATTAAAACTACCTAAGCCAGTATTAAAAGATTATTTCTTATTATGTTTATCTAACTCTGTAGAAGAATTTACTTTCATTGAAAATTCTTCAGTAATGTAAATACTTATGAATATAATATTTTTTTACACAATTATCAATGTAATATATAATATTACAAAAAGCCTGTACATTTTTTGTTGGCCATTTAATGACGTTTTAATGATGCTATATGCAACAATTATGAATTCATATTTGAGTCAAGAGCATACATGTTCTGCAGCCTTGCTTTTGTCCTATGTAGGATCAATGGAATGTAAAAAATCACAATTCCAACCTAATCTGGCTGAACCTAATTTAGATTTATCACAAAAATATAAAAATAAGTCCACAATGAGAAAAAACATATACATTTTAACTTTGCTAGTACAACTACAAATACCTGTTGATAAACTGTATGACTGTCGAAAACTTCTGTGGAAGAGGCACAAGTAACTGGCAACCATATTGTGAAGACATAACTCAACTGCGTTTTTCAAACAGATCAGTACAACTACAGTATGTCATTCTGATGTTCATCGCAAATGAGATTGCACACAGCCCACAAAATAGAGATACTTGATGTCATTTTATCTTTTCACAGATATTTGTTTTGGTAGATGTTTGTTTCCACGGGGAAGTGTATAAAGTTAATTACAATTTACAACACTAAGCCGCTGTCATTTAACGTCAGTTTATACAAACAAAAATCATTTTCCCACCCATAAATATAACAATGGGTTGCAGAGAAAAGGTAAAGCAAAACTAAACCAAATTTAAATATGTAGCACTAGCATTTCATGCCCAGAAAGACAAAACGATAAGTTTACATATGGAATTAATGTAATGTATGGCCAGATACCTGAATGTCGGTCTCTGTGGGATTTCTTTTTCTGCAGCACATCGTCTTCTGCCATTTCTGGCATATTTTAGCAGCAGTTACCCGGTTTAATACATAACCTCATCAAAAACACAAAACTGCTTATAACATTGGTTGTCTTTTATTTCTCCATTGTCTCTTATTTCTCAGTAAGTTTATTAAGTTAACATCCTGCGAAAGTAGTGATTCTACCGAGTTGAAGAATATTTAAAACGTACAATCAGTGCACAGCATATGACTACACGTGACATTCACAACTTTCACAACCTCAAACTACTCCCCCCCCCCTCTTCCTCCATTACATTCACGGATAAGTAACTTCTTTGAACAGAATTCCCCTGTTGCTTCCCTCCAGGGACCACAACCAACTTCTAACCACTAATTTATGGATGACCTACAAACTGCGAATACCTGGATAAGTTTTGAATTTATCTTTACATGCTCCTTTGCATATCCAGAGAAGTATCAAAATATCAAAAGGAGTACCATAGTAATAGCACAGCACAAAGTCTGCACAGCAATCCATTTTGACCGTTCTTGTCAAGGTAACATTCTCACCGCTGCTCAAGAAGTCCCCACCCGCAATGGCACGTGAAGATACCTGCATTCCACAGCGACGGCCCGGGTTCGGTCAAGTGGGATTTGTGGTGGACAAAGTGGCGCTGGGGTGGGTTTTCTCCGAGCACTTCGGTTTCCCCTGCCAATCTTCATTCCACCAAATTCCCCATCACAATCAC
>NW_019739228.1:4044-18957 GCF_002891405.2 Cryptotermes secundus | reverse complement strand
ACAAGCCCCCGGGTCAGGCTACAATAAGCCAAGCAGTGGCCCCAGTTGGACTTCACCCCCCCCCCAGACGAAGAGATAAAAAAAGTACCTGCAGGTACGTTTTAAAAGGTATAGGTGAAGTTTACCTTGTGCTAAACTAAGTAAACACTAATGGTATCAAGGCGTGTGCGGGAGCGAATTTATAGATTTACGTTACTTTGCCCTCGGCACTAGTTGGAAGACAGCTTCACGCCCGGGTCGCCTTACCCCGGATAGGAGGTTAGGCGGACCACAGAGCCAGTCAGGGTCTGGACGATGTGGACAGAAAAATCTCGTCCCTACCATCCAGGTGATAGCCAGTCTTTACACCGCTCTACACTGACTGTGAATGGGGGTTCATTGAATGTACTTTCCAGTATACCTGAAGATTTCCAGCACATGATTTGTACCTTCTAGTTTGGGTGAATCCTAGAAATTATGTTGTGTTGAAGCATAATACATCCCTGTAGGTCACGGTGCAAGGGCCAAGAAGGTCCACCCCTTATCACGCCTGACAATAACAAGCTGCATTTCACTGTGAAGTAATGTGGAATAATTCTTTCCAGTGACTGATGTTGGGTGGCTTGGTGGGCCATAGAAATCATTTTGACACTATGAAGTAGAGAAAAATCTCGTGCACCTGCAGGAAATCAAGTTCCAGCCATCCAGCCTGTAGCCCATTGCTATACTGACCAAGGTATTGTGGCTCCTCAAACTAATTAATAAAGTTCAATGAAATTTGAAGTGCCAGTTTTTGTACAATGATCTGTTCTTGATAAAACTGATAAAGCTCAATGTGACCTACATATAGAATATGAATTATAGTGAACTGTTATGAACCTGAACTAAAATTAAATTTATATGACAACTTCAAATAAAATTCAATGGAATTTGAAGTTTTCATATAAATTTAATATTAGTTCAGGTTCATATTGGTATACTTACTTACTTACTTACTCATGGAGCTGAGTCCTTCTGGAGAAGCTGCCAATTCTGCAGCTACTCAAGAATTTCCCAGCATTTTATGGAACCCAAAGATTCATTACCATGTTCACAAGAGCCCTCTACTGGTCCCTATCCTGGGCCAGATCTATCCAAACCATACCATCCCATCCTATCTCTCTAACATCCATTCTAATATTGTCCACCCACCTATGCCTTGGTCTTCCCTGTGGTTTCCTTCCTTCTGGCTTTCCCACCAATATCCTATCCAAATTCCTCATCTCCCCCATGTTATTTTGGCAACTCTCTAATGTTAAAATATAATGCTAGAGTTGGCAACGTTGTAGTAAACAATTTTCAATAATAGACATAATAGACAATAATTTCTGGAAGAAGAAATTATAAACAAGAAAGAGAGTGAGAAAGGATTTCAGCTTAAAGAGATTCTTCCAGAGTTGTCAAGTTTCTACCTCGACCCATAAGATGAAACAATGATCCCGCAAGAACAAAACCCCGAAGAAACACAAACACAAGTAGAAAATGAAGTTCCATTAGAGCTGAACGGCTTAGAACAATTACCAGGAAATTTGGAAGAAAGACGACATCCACTTCGGAACAGTAAACAGAAAGAATTTCCAGAATATATTACCTACTTAGCCATGCATAAAGATGAGGAGTCAGAACCAGTCACATATGAAGAGGCATTATCAAGCTCCGATAAATCTAAATGGAAAGAAGCTATTCAACAGGAGTTAGAAGCTTTCCAAACAAATGAAGCACAGACAATAGTAGACAGACCGTCGAATAAGCCAATAGTGAAGTCAAAATGGGTCTTCAAAATTAAATGAGATGCTGAAGGAAATATTGCATGTCACAGAGCACGTTTAGTGGCGAAAGGTTGTAGCCAAACAAAGGGAATAGACTATTTTGAAACTTTCGCTCCCGTAGTAAAACACTCATCAATGCATGATATGTATACAGTGGCCATCTTGTAGTGCACTCAGTTTCACCTGTTACTTCACAACATGTTTCGGCAACATAGTGCCATCATCAGGTGCCCTAATTACGTTAATCTATTGCATTGCTTGCCCTCATATGTCTTGACAACACCATTTAAAAAGCGTGTATTTGTCAACTACAACAAATTTACACTCACTAAACCTTGTTAAGATTATTCATCTTATTTGTCTTAATTAAAACTTGCGTGTGGTTCATTCACTATGGGGTCATTTTTTTTATTTTCTGTGTAAACCGTGTCTTGTGATGTGTGTTCCCTTCTTAGCTGCTAAGATTTCCAAACTCAATATTTGAACAATGTTCTTAAGATATTTAATATTCCTAATGAGACTAAACCAGTCATCCAATAGAACCAAATGGCAAATTTAAACCGTTGCCTAACTCAAATAAATCGATCGAGAATCTAGATGATGTGCCATATCAACAAGCTGTAGGTTCAATGATGTATTTAGCCGTATGCACGCGCCCTGATATATCTTTTGCTATGACTTATTTTAGCCAATTTAACACTTGTTTCACGAGAGAACTCTGAGTTTTATTGAAAAGGGTTCTAAAATACCTAAATACTACAAAGGATGTAGGTATTTTATATTCTCAGAATAATGATCAATTGGAAGGTTTTTCCAATGCAGACTGGGGCGGAAATTTAGATCATAGATCCTTTAGTGCAAGGGTATCCAAACTACAGCCCACGGGCCACATCTGGCCAGTGAAAGAATTGTGCAGAAATGCGCCACGTGGAAGTAACAAAAATACTTCATTCGTGCTACATGACCTACCCACCTCATCCTCCTTGACTTGATCATTCTAATTATACTTTGAGAAGAGTACAAGTTATGAAGCTCCTCATGCAGTTTCCTCCAACCTCCTGTCACTTCATCTCTCTTAGGTCCAAATATTCTCCTCAACACCCTGTTCTCAAACACCCTCAGTCTGTGTTCCTCCCTTAATGTCAGTGACCAAGTTTCACACCCATACAGAACCACACATATTGGTATACTATAATTCATATTCTATATGCAGGTTAAATCGAGCTTTGTCAGTTTTTTCTCAAACCTATCACTGTACAAAAACTGGTTGATATCTCAGATCTACAACATTCATTTTAAATATTTTTCAATACTGACAAAAATACAAGGGAAAACAATTTTGGACTATATCTGTAAAGTGATTAGATTCATAACAACAAAACTGTATCTGCAATAAAAGAACATCAAGGCCAATGAGGTATGCAGAATAGTAAAGAACACATCTGGAAAATAGTATACTCCACTGGGGTACATATTTCTATTCTTTTCTTATCCTGTTTCTGTATAATAATAAAACATTCTCCAGGAGAAACACACAGCAGCATTTGTTAAACCATTCACAAAGTCCACCCAGTGGGACTATGTACTGTATTCACGTGATTACAAGATGAGATATTATTACTTTTAGTTTCAGTAATATGTGTATATTGGGGAAGGGTGTCATTTTAAGTTATGAATGAAGAAAAATATGATAAGATTTCTGGGAAAACAGATATCAAGCAACTGTGGTACATATGCATTGAGTATTAATTATATCAATATGAGAATATTTCAAAAGCAGTAAACACACATTACTATTTCATTTCCATTCCCATGACACTACACAGAATGTATCTACATCTAATATTTTTGGAACCACAATTCTGCTTCTGAGGTACATATATTTTGTAATGATGAAATATCCATTAGAAATGAATCTGTATGTGCAGTGTCTTCACTACCACTAAACCAACAGAATTATTCTGAAGGAAGAAACATTCTAATATTAATACACAATGTTTGAAGGCATGTCAGTTAGCAGATGTTGCTTAAGTTAGTTAAGTTAGTGGATGCTCTGAAATCCTTTGTGTTGTTAAGAAATGATTTTAAGGTATGGCATTCATGTTAACTGTGAACATTTATACATAACTTAGGATACTCAGGTTTTTTAAGCCACTTAGCAGATGTCGCTTAAGTTAGTTAAGTTAGTGGATGCTCTGAAATCCTTTGTGTTGTTAAGAAATGATTTTAAGGTATGGCATTCATGTTAACTGTGAACATTTATACATAACTTAGGATACTCAGGTTTTTTAAGCCACTTAGCAGATGTCGCTTAAGTTAGTTAAGTTAGTGGATGCTCTGAAATCCTTTGTGTTGTTAAGAAATGATTTTAAGGTATGGCATTCATGTTAACTGTGAACATTTATACATAACTTAGGATACTCAGGTTTTTTTAAGTATCTTTGATAACTGTTGCTATTAGACAAAAGCTTAATAAACTACATGACAAAATCATGAGAGAACTTGTAAGTAAAGTAAAGCTATCCCTGTACCAGGCCGTGAAGGCCCATAGGGTTGTGAGACGTTGAGGGTCCCACACTATCTAGACAATCGGCTCAAAGACGGTAAGGTTGTCAGCCTTACGCGCTGACCGCGCTTTACTTCCCAGGAAAATTATTTAATTAATTCCTGGTACTCATTTCTGTTAGAGGCTGAGTAAACCCCAGGGCCTAGTGCGGCTGGAAGGATTAGGTCAACTGAAAAAATCCATTGACCCCATCGGGACTTGTAGGGAGCATATTTCTTTATCCCACCTGTGAGTGCACATGATGCCATTTTATGTTATCTGTTTGCCAAAGATAATAATTCTGTAACATCGAGGATATATAGTATACCTGGGGCCAATATGTGATCCTGGAGGAAATTCAAAAACAAATACTAAGCCCAAGTTTCACCAGTTAAGCATTCGATGGTCCTACAACAGGCCATTATAAGAGAATGTGAAGAAAACTTTGTTTCTGATCGAAAATTGAATTTATCTGTACAAGTTATGTTTCAGTAACATTTGGCATTGGGAAGGTTGGGGGTTGTCTTATAAGGTCACTGTATTGGTGGGGGGGGCAATTATTGGCTGAATGAAATGTGTACTTCTGAATATCTCTGGCATACAGCAGCCTCTATTAAGCTCCTTCTACCAGCATTCCCTACAGACATAAACCATACGTCAGTATATAATATTTTACCACTTACACTGATAACTTTATTTGAGTTACAATATTGGCACCAATATAAAAAATTAACATAAAACTTTTAGGCATTATATTATGCCTACAACATACAACAGACTGCAAATGTAATTAAGGCTCTTGAAAATTGCACTAATTTATTATGAATAAATGTCACTTTACTCATTGCAGCTTAGAACTATGAAGTACGGTTTCATACACATCACAAATACTTTTAATTAAGTACAATTATTAAATTCTGAGAGTCAGTCAAACAGGAATAGAATCCTTATCTAGACCAAAAGAGAACAAGGTGTTAATATTTCAATTTAAGTACAAAATATGAATGGAACTCAATCTGTGTAATTAAGTATAAGAAGAGTTCACACTTACCACATTCATATTGTAAAATAACTACTACAGCCTTCTAATGCTGAATTTTTTTTTCCACAGGATTCCAGTGTTTAATAAGAAAAAGAAATAAACCTTCTGGCTGAATTTTATAATTTGTACTTAAAACATAGTTTTTAAATACACCATTTACAAAAATGTTTTAAATAGGCCTAATTTTATAAAACAATGGATTCTATTATAAATATTCTGAAATAAATTTTCTTTGCACCTCATGAATTTTGTTCAATTTGTGCAGTCATCATGTAGCATTTGTAGAATCTTCATTCACAGGGGCTACAGAAATAAGTGGGGACTGGGACCCAAGAGAGAACTTTGGTCGGGCTGTAGCTGCTGGCACTTCACCTGTTTGATCAGATGCCACATCAGACACCCGCTTCACACCCGAGTTGGAAGGACCAACAGTCCATGGTCTTGCCGGCAAAGATGGAGTCTGTAACTGTTTAAGCGACAGTCCTGTATCATTCAGTGATTTTCGATTTTGTTGCAGCAACCGTATTGATGGTGACCGAACTGATTCTTCACTGCTACTTGAACTCACAGTACAGCTAGTGGATGTATTGGGTATGTCTCTGTCTTGGAATACTCCCCTCCCCTCTGCTTCTGTCTGTCTGGCCAGAGGAGATGCAAGAGATGGAAGAAACACAAAACCAACTGCACCTTGGCGACTCCCACCAATTCTACATACACTTTCACACTTCCTGTTCTCTTCTTGTAAAAGGTGACTCATTTCTTCATATTCATTTTCAGTTAAACAATTGTCTACAATTACATGAGACAAATCATCGTAAGAAAACTTTATACTTGATATATTAGCTGTGCTGTCTTGACAGTCGCTATCCTTTAAATTGCTTATATCACAAATACCATAACCATCAAGGGTCTCTGACACTAGGGACTGATAATCATTACCATTATCAACTACAGTAACTCTCTTAAGTAATTCTTCATTTCCAGATTCAGTACATGTCAAAAGTATGTTGTCAGAAACAGAAACTGGTCTCTCATGTTGTTTCTCTTCTACCCTACTCTTACATGAACTCTTCCATTTCCCTCCATGGAAAGTAGAATCCACAGAAGTTGCATTAGCCAACTCATTCCCTCTGCGTTTTCCCTTTCCAACATCGGCCGAGGTGACAACTCCACAGCAGGTCTCTGACACTAGCAGTGATTCTTCTCTTGCTACCGGTGGCTGGGAATTTGACGGTGGCAAGGCAACCTTTTCTGGAGCATTCTGGACAAATATCACCCGGTTGAATGCCTTCCAGCGTCGGCACAAATGAAGATAAGCTTTGCACTGGATGTACATAAAGACAATACCACCAGTAAATCCAATAGCCACAACAATGAGTTTTGTCCAGAATGGCCATTCAAGAATACCTTTGTATATCTCTTCTGCTGTACGATCAATCAGGACATACAGTGACCATACAACACAAGTCAAAGCCACAGCATGGAATGTGACAGAGCACAGGAGCTTGCGGCGCTCCACACCAGACATCTCCAGTGTCTGCCACTGCAATGAGAAAAGACACCCAAATCTTTGTTAAGCCTGCAACATAAGAGGAATAATAAGGAAGATTTACTTTTGTAACTTAGTATTCTTAAAAGTACTTTTTAAACTGAGATTAACGCATGTGTTATTAGCTAAGTATTTCTGGGAGTGAGAAATGTTTAAACAAGTTGTGGAAATAAATGAAACCAATTTTATACCCAATACATATTTTGTGTAAGTCTTACTGTTTCTGAGATAATAAAAAGGAGCTAATGCATATAATTCTTAAGCTTTATGCACTCGTCACACAGGTGCACCACATGAACAGCTTATGGGCACCCTGTGCCTATGTATACATATATTCATGTTATCACCCTGCTGGTCAGAACATATGAATACAAGCTACACTGGATGATCAGGAATAGATTTGGATGACTTACATTTTTCTTTACACAAGCATCAAACTGCAAAATTTGTAACTGAATTGTTATTGATTATAATGGCATAATATTTATAGTTTTAATATAATGCACCATGAGCGAGAAGTTTTTATTGACTCAAGCACAGAGAAAGCACTTTCCACTTCAGTCTATTACAGGTAATATTTCATTTCAAGTAATGAAATTCTATAATTTAATGAATCTCAGTTATGATTGAAAGTCATCACAGTGGAGCAATAACAAGTACATAGATTTTTCTGAAACAGTCAGCAGTACTGTCCATTAATTCAGGAAGAAAGGAGTAATGGGGGGAAAGCAAGACCATGAGCTCTGATATCAGCAGCAGAAAATGAGGCAGTAACAACATGGTTATAGATTTTACAGGAAACATAAACTGTTGATTACCATGACACTAACTTATAGGAATACTGTTTCTGTCCTCAGGTGAGGAGGTGGGAGACACCTACTCAGTTGGAGCCATTAGAAAGAGGCCCAACAGAGTAGGTGTAGGTGTCTTCCCCCCCCCCCCACCTGAGGATGGAAACAGATCCATTTTCCAAAATATTGCATTTTCTATTTTTCTAGAATACCGGCCAATGGAAACAGTCCAAAAACCCAGTAATCCTGTGTGATATACACCATCTACATGATATCTACGGATCTTGAATCATGCAGGATTCTTACTGCTACATGACTAGCCACTACAGCTAACAACAAATAAACTCTCTGGCTTTAGTCCGCAAGCAAACTATACTGACCAAGTGACCACTACTGTCAGTGAAGTTAGTGCCAACTATAACAGATACAGAGTGTCACATGATCAGCGCAACGAATCCCCACAGCAGTTAATTTCGGTTTTCTAGACTGGAGCCATTACTTTTCTGTTGAAGTAGTTCCTCAATTATCCTCGCAAGGCTGAGTGAACCCCATTCCAGACCCACTACTTCTCAGAAAATTTGGTAGCGCCGGGAATCTAGCCCGGGACCTCCGGATCTGTATGCAGGAACTCTGACCACCACACCCTCACATATTACCTGTATAACATCCATTTCAGTATTATCCTTCCATCTTTGCCCAAGATTCACACACAGTCTCCTTCCTTAAGGTTTACCAACTAAAATTTTGTATGCATTTCTCATCTCCCCCATGAATGCCACATACCTCACACATTTGATCCACCTTTATTTGCTGCAAAGAGATGCCAAATAAAAATTTACCTCACTAAATGGTTTAATCTTGCTCTGCATGATGAACTGAAATTTACAAAGCTCACAGCTTCGGATGTCTGAAGACTTGATCCATTGCTGCAGGCAAGCCTGATGAACATATCGCAGGGATCCTGCACAGTAACATGGTGCAATGAGGGGCACCTCACTGTCTCCTTCACAGTGGCAGATTCTGAAAACAAAATCATTACAACTTCATAAATATCGGATATAAAAATAATTACACAGTTATTACAGTCTATTTATTACTGCAGTTTTTGAACTATGCTAAATGGCACTGAACACATCTGAGAGCAATGAATGTATAAGGGGTGGGCCTTCTTGGCCCTTGCACCACGACCTACAGTGGTCTGTTGCGCTTCCCCTTTTGATTATCATCTCAGCAATCCTGTGCTTCGAATGAAGTGCAGGATTTTGTATGTGGGGGCGTTGAAATAGTCAATTGGTTCCATAAAATATTGACCCAAGTGATGTAATCTTAAATAAGGTAAGGCCTCATATTCACACAGGATATGTGTGGCTGTTTCATTTTCTTCTTGACATCTCTCACAAGTGGGACTATCACTTAGTCCCAGTTTGAAGAGGTGTCCTTTAAGGTGACAGTGTCCTGTAAGTAGTCCCACCACCTATCGTAGCTGGTTCCCGTTTAACTTCAACAGTTCCTTCGCTCTTTTAGCAGAGGGTTCTCGTATGAGTCCCTTTGCTTGCCTGAGTCCAGTCAAGGATCCCCAGCAGTTCTTATATCTGAGAGCAATACAGAAATGCCATACTTCGTCAATACTACAGAAATTAGTACACAATATAACTTTTTTTTATTATTGCTAGTGGGGTGGGACTAAGTCCAACAACTACTTATATCCACAAACTTCAGCTATTTTGGATTCTAAAGTTCTGATGGTGATGTATAACACACAGAATTACTGGGGTTTTGGAATTTTTCCATGATCCAGTATTCTAGAAAACAGAAAACATGACATTTCAGAAACTGGCCCAACTCACCTGAGGATGGAAACAAATCCAGTTTCCAAAATGTCATGTTTTCTGTTATCTAGAATACGAGATGATGGAAAAAGTTAAAACAAAAAAACAGTAATTCAACTATTTTATCTTACTTACTTACTCATGGAGCTGAGCCCTTCTGGAGGAGCCACCAATTCTGCAGTTACTCAAGAATTTCCCAGCATTTTATGGAACCCGAAGGTTCATTACTGTGTTCACAAGAGCCCTCCACTGGTCCCTATCCTGAGTCCAATCTATCCAATCCATACCATCCCATCCTATCTCTCTAAGATCCATTTTAATATTGTCCACCCACCTATGCCTTAGTCTTCCCTGTGGTCTCTTTCCTTCTGGCTTTCCCACCAATATCCTATACACATTCCTCGTCTCCCCCATTCATGCTACATGTCCTGCCCACCTCATCCTCCTTGACTTGATCATTGTAGTTATACTTGGAGAAGAGTACAAGTTATAAAGCTCCTCATTATGCAGTTTTCTCCAGCCTCCTGTCACTTCATCTCTCTTCGGTCCAAATATTCTCAACACTCTGTTCTCAAACACCCTCAGTCTATGTTCCTCCCTTAACGTCAGAGACCAAGTTTCACACCCATTCAGAGCCACAGGCAAAATTATAGTCTTGTATATTCTAATTTTTATGTTTCTGACAGCAGAGAAGAAGACAAAAGGTTCTGGACTGAATGGTAGCATGCATTACCCGAGTTCAATCTCCTCTAAATTTCCTCCTGAATCAGGTTTCGATCTGTTATCGTTGTTCCCAAATATGTGAACTGTGCCACATTTTCAGAACATCTGTTTCCTATGCAACTATTTTATCTATTGATAAAAAATGATCACTATACTTAAAAGGCTTAGATATTTTAAATCCTTTATACACATATATCGTAAAGTTTCCTTTAATATTATGTCTCCCTCTGAAAATGGTCATCTTATGACAGACACAGGTCAGGGATGTGATAGTATTTGATCAGTGAAAATGAAATAAATTAGACACATTTTGATGGTGATTTCCCATTTCATTTGAATTACTATCAAGTAAACAGGAAACAATAGAGAATGCAAGACAATAGATTACCAAATTAAGCTACATACATAATTCCAGAGGGAAGAGAGATGTGGGAAGGTCTGGAAGAAAGTGGAAAATCAGTTTTCAAATTTCTGAACATTGGAATAGGCTTCTAATACCCAATCCTGATAGTGAAGAGGAAAAGAATTTATAGCTGCATAAGCCATAAGAAAAATATCTATTCCCGTCTATTGTTCCATTATGGCTCTACAGCCCTTTGTTGGACCTTGGCCACTTTTTCAGTTTTTTAATCTACATATAATTGGTATGACCCCTTGGACGGGGGATCAGCCCAGTGTAAGGCCACTATAAATACACACAGACACCCACACCTCAAGTGGGATTCAAACCAATGACCCCAGTGTTTTGAGCGGGCGAAGAGAGTTCATGCCTTAGACCACACGGCCACTGTGATCAGCTAAGAATAAATTTCTAGACTTGAAAAATGTCTGAAGTGGCAACCTTAGGTGTCTATATTACAGCAGTGTTCCAATTGCAGGAGTGTTATGAAACTGAAGATCACCTGCATATATCATGGTTGTTAGAAAGAGTTGAAGCCTGGGATGCACAACGTTCTGGTGGATGCTGACTCGAAGTTGTGAACATGGGCTCCTGGAAAATAAAAAGAAAACGTCTTTAAACAGAAGGAAGGCTGTGCCATAGTTGAAGCAGTCATTCATTGACCAATTCAAAAGGGCTCTAATGACAGCGTATTACACCGTGTTACAGTGTGCAGCAGTATCCTTGTCCACAGCATCTGTACACCTGAAGATTGCCAGTTAGACCAGAACATATAGTGAAACAGTGTCCAATAAAGGAACGATGAATGACGTACTTAGACGACCCAAAAACTCCTAAGTCAGATCTGTAGTTTCTGTTCATTGTCTGATATACTAAAAAAACAGAATACAACATTTTGGGAGCTGGGTCTGCTCCCAGAACATTGTGTTCTGTTGTTTAGAATATCAATGAATGGAAAAAGTGCAGAAGATCAAACCCAGATTCAATTCATTGCTAAGCAATGAAGCTTGCGTTGCCACAATTGCTTGAATGTGGACAGTTCCCACACCTGTACCAGGCCGTGAAGGCCCATAGGGTTGTGAGATGTTGAGGGCACCACACTATCTAGACAATTGGCTCAAAAATGGCGGTAAGGTTCTCAGCCTTATGCGCCGGCCACGCTTTAATCCCCAGGAAAATTATTTAATTAATTCCTGGTACTCATTTCTGTCAGAGGGTGAATAAACCTCAGGACCTAGTGCGGCTGGAAGGATTAGGTCAACTGAAAAAAATCCAATGACCTCATCAGGACCTGAACCCATGACCTTCCGGCTTGTAGCATAGCCCCTCAACCACTATGCTACCATTTTAGGTGTACACATGATTAATGTGAGTAACTATATATATAAATTAAAACTGCATTCTTCTGGGTTGTGATGCTAACTAATATGGTAGCCAGAGGAACACAGTGTTTCCACTTCAGGTTTTAAGATGGGGGCAATGCATTCCTCAAAAATGTTGGTAACCACTTACCAGACTACAGGTGTGCCTTTATTATATGTCATATTTTGGAGGATGGTTTCTGAACATGAAAATAAGTAACAAAAGGTCATATACATGTGTACCCTGAGGGCCTTCATTATAAAGTTACAGATATTTTAATTTCAATTTTCATGGTCACACCTTAAATACTTTCTAAGTTTAATGAGTTCTGCATAAGAAGAAAACAAACAAAAGAACTCTAATAACCTCTTTATATTGACTTTCTTATAAGGGGTGCTTGAAATGGCCTCATGTTAACAGCAAGTTAACAGAAAGAAAAGTACAATAATTTGGTACTCTCCAATTATGGAATTTTTCTCTGTATTTGCTAGCAGCATCTGCAGCATTCCTATTACACTCTCCTACCACAAGATGCATGTGTGCTAATTCTGTAAATGAACAGACACTTTCCATGCTGGATCCATATGTAACATGCTCTTCCAACCTTACATTGCTTCAGACTGAATTGAAATGTAAAACCCAATAGTGTCTGTCTACATCATACCACTATGTATTCCAAGTATGACTTTTAAGTATCAACACAAAGTTAAGCATCGAATGGATTTCTATGATCACCACGTGACACAAACAAAATACTCTTGGAATGTCTGTTTTTCAGAATGTGACAGCAGGAGCTGACATATTCTAATGGTTATAACTATATAAGGAAGACCATCAGCGTACAAATTCACACAAATATTTTTACTTACTTTGATGTCCAGAAATCATCTTGTAAAATATGGCATTTCATAATGAGACACCTGTATGTGGCATCACTTCCCATATCAGTCCAATTATTCACTACCACGTTCATATTTATATAAATTAGTCCCCAAGTCTTTCACACTAGGAGTAAAGTAACAATGTATTTTACCAAATTCTGATCATTTTCAAATGTGATCTATTTACACTCTGATTAGTCCTTGAACACCAATCCATGAGTTTAAATATGAAGTAAATAATATTAAATTATGTAAGCCACAAAATTTATTTTGGGGGCACACAATAGTGTAGTTGGTTGAGGTACTATGCTACAAGCCAGAAGGTCGCAGATTTGATTCAAGAAAGGTCACGGGGTTTTTCAGTTGACATAATCCTTCCAGCTGCATTCTGACCCTGGGGTTGACTTAGCCTCTAAGAGAAATGAGTATCAGGAATCTTCCTGGGGATACAGGCGGGCTGGCACCTAAGGCTTACAACCACACCATCATCTGTGAGCCGATGGTTTAGAAAATGTGTGACCCTTGACATCTCACAACCCTATGGGCCTCCATGGCCTGTTACAGGGATAGCTTTATAGGAACATATAAAGCCCTCAGAATCTATGGTCAAGATACAGCACATCTAGTCCTACTTTCATTTAAACTCTCACATTCATTGTGGGAAGTTAATTATGGATATATTAAATATAATAAAAACACCCATTTCACAGATTTTGGAACTAGAGAGGCTAATTTGGTATAAGCACCACAGTAGCAGAATGTCCAGCTAATGCAGCTGAGAGGAGACAATATGAACTGCAGAAAACTGTCAATGGTGACAAGTAGCTGTGCAGGTCCTGCTTTTCACTATTCGAAAAATCGGTACCTTCATTACATACCTGCGCTTTCCAGTCCTGGTTCTGGGTGCTTGCATTTGTATTTTCTTTGACCCAATCAAGTGGCGAAACGCTAATCTGTTGTAACGGCATTTCAAAAACTTGCATATTACGTAGACACACGGCTGACTACGGGCTTACTTAATTCATTCACTACAAAACATAAACACAGATATGTCAGACTTGACTACAGGGCGCAATACTGTCATGACTACATTGTCAGTTATCCAAAACGAATTAAACATCACTACACCACAGCCTACAAGCAAGCAGGATTCCTTACACACAAAAACAAAAAATGGGGAAGGCGAAGTACATATTCCCTCCTCAAATATGTAAAATACGACATTCAAGACTTCATTCGTGCCATTTCCCTGGCAGCGTGACCTAGTACCATCAAGCATACATCATGTGGCGTTTTCGTAGACTACGTAAGTACGCCACACATTGAAACTTTTCCCTTCCAGGCCAGGAACAAAAGTAAAGTAAAGCCCTCTTTGATTATCATTTTTGTTAAGTGGGCGTGGTTCTAACAGCAAACAAACTGTCCAATCAGCTGTTATCTTGCATGCAAACTGCAGCGCTCCAGTTTTAATAATAATAATAATAATAATAATTATACACAGGGATGGCTAACTGGATGCACGGATACGTGGCTTATACGTAAATTTATTTACTCAGATAAGGATCAAGACGCTGAATATGTTTAGAATAAACTACCCTGTTGAAACTCGTTGTCATCAACTGTAATTATGTGATTAAAACCTTCATCTTGAGAAAGAATTCCTCATATTTTCACCCAAATTTAGCGAATGAGGAAACTCTCTCATAAACAACGTCAACACGGCCGTGACATTACTTCTCCCATCTCTATGCAGATATTAGTCTGTCAATACAAAATGGCCGCCGCCAGTGCCGAGATACGATCGGTAAGGAGGTATACTATCATAGCAACGTCCTACTCAAGTTAAGTTACATTCTGTTCTCTCTGGTTATACAGTTTTGAAAATATATAAAAGTAATCACAGTGTGAGTATGTAGTTGTATATTTTGTAGGAAGGAGAACAAGAATGGTAACACTACACCAAATTTTGTAAAGTATTACACAGCAAGTGGTTCATTACCCATT
>NW_019739228.1:0-3397 GCF_002891405.2 Cryptotermes secundus | reverse complement strand
CAAATGAATTACAATTTTACTGAAATATTCAACCCCATATACAATGTTATAATCAATACTTTCAAAACATAACATGCAGTTACCCCCCCCCCCCTCCTTTACTTTCACTTCCCAGATACCTTATCCCCCCTTCCTTCCCTTGAGTCAACTTTAACTTCACATCAACAAATCAGTCATTGTTCACTCATACAGTATGGACATTTTCTTTCGTATCACAAGGCACCTCTACTCTGTAGGTACATGTTATATATACTACAGCTTCAATTTAAATATTCAAGTAACATATTTCATACTATTCCTTTTTTATATATATTCAGATTAATTAACTTGCAACGTCGTGGGCCTCCAATACCATCTTTTATTTTTATTTTGTCCACGAGACATATAAAGTAAACATACGACTGATCAGATGTTATAAAACATCAATTTTAATCTTGTTTTATATAATAACCTTCAGTTTTATATATAAATGACCGTTGTATTTTTACACAAAAGAATTAACTATTTTTGTCATTGTATCTAATTTTACCACAGTTCAATAGTATCCGTTTGTTGATTTGTATTCACCTGATAATGGCTTTAACAGCCGAAACATGTAGTGAGGCATAGCTGTGTATTGACCTAGATACTCCTTATTTGTTGTGTTGTGACGGAAAATAAAGTTACATATTGTAACACAACAGGATGCATGAAATGAAGATTATAAGAGAAAACTTCACTCATTTTTATCACTTAATTTCCACTGAAAAGGAGTCAGGAAATGTACACACAGCATAAAACTTCTGGCACATTCTCTCCCTTTTAATAACCTCAAAGAAACAAAGTTCAAGTTTTAATAAAATAATAGTTGCAGAGCAAGTCAAATTACATTTTAATTAAATACATATTGATATAAATGTAGACCTATTAATTCAGGCTGAAACTTCATTTTATTATCACCAATAAGAGACTGTGGCGATCTTTGTGTCTGGGAACAGAAATGTTGATTGCTGAATATAAGACTGGAATATATGCATAACATAACAAAGTCAGAGAATTTAATTATCTAGAAAACTGTAAAACCTGCTGACAGATTGTACTGGAGACAAAATGTGTATACCATTTTTCTTTACAGCTTTTATTACAACTGATAAATATTTATCAAGTTATGCTTGAGATATTAACAGAAATGCACATAAAATATCCATTACCATTGTTCAATTTTAATCAAAACTGGAATGTGCCGATAGATTTTAGTAAACTTCCAAGCATGAAACTTAATGGAAATCAATTTATTCACTTCAAGTGTTTCATGCATATAGATAAATGAACAGAATGATTTTGCTAGAAGCGCCACAGAGGATGTGAACGAGAACAAAGAGACATTTTCCATAAATCAGTTTCCCAGTATAAAACAGATAAAACAAATTCTGAAAGATATGAGAGCTAACAGTCTCACACTTCAGATACCTGTAACCAGAATAAGATAAACCACACTCGTGAACCATACTTTGTAAAACCCTAAGTAGGGTACTTCCAGCAAATATACAAAATTATCCAGGATTACAAACCTCTAGGACTTGATCCTGTTAGTTTGGTACATAAATACCAATATTTAAGTAGTACCTGCTGTCTCTAGAATGTCAGTACCTTTCTACCAAAATATAAGGCACTACAACTCAAAAGACTGTCAATATGATACTCACTGCCATGAGAACCCCAAACCTCACACACAAAACTGTTATTGCCATCTAAGTGACATCACAGAATATAATGCATAATATCATAGAACTGTAAGGATATGTAGAGTGATGGGTGCTACTGATATCTCTTATGAGAAACACTCCTAATATATTGACATTAGACTCTTTAAGTTATGAATACATTACCAATTAATGTCTTGGTTCTTTAAGACATAACATACAAAACCATGTGCTAAACAAAATTTAATGACCTATTCGATGAAGAAGAGATCTTCAGAAGTTAATAGTTGCTTCGCTGGGCAATAAATTCACAGCGTTTTATGTTCACAAGTACAAAGAATAAACCAAATGCGAATGCTTATACGTTTACAACCATGATATGTACTGAATGAACCAAAAGTGAAAATAAGGAACTGGGATGGAATGCCATCAAGTATGGTAGATCGATACCTGAAGATGAAGTTAGCAGGCGCCTCCAGAAGCCCGGTGCTCATCTACCAAACTACATGGCATCACATTCCTGAAGGTCTTAATCTTAACCCTTTGACTGTCAAGCCCTGCCAAAAGAACTACCTACTTGAAATGCCAATGCTATTTGGGGGCACATGCACTTGCAAGGAAAAACCGACAGCACTACCTCAAATTAACTTAAAATGACAGGAAGTACAGAACATGTGTGAAAACCTATTCTTTCCTCTAAGCACTGGTAGTCATACTTAATACAGTCTACTTGCTAAAATGCACTGCCTACTGATTAACAGTGAGAAAATCTCTCACTGTTGGCGATTTTAATGTAAGTACCACGATGTGATCTAATTGATTCCTTGCATGAAAATGGCATTGAAATGGATCTTAAAGAAACAAGGAGGGGGTGCAATAGATTCAACTGTCTCAGGATAGGTTCCAGCAGTGAAATCTTGTGAACAATGCACTGATGTTCCGTTAAAGACAGGGAATTTTCTGACACCAGAGCAACTATCAGCTTCTCAGACAGGACTGTGCTCCTTGGAGCTAGTTAAATGCTGCTATGATGCTCTATCATGAAGACAGAGACTTTCAGTATTCAAGTACATATTGTTTTGAGCAGTTTTATTTATAAGAAACAAGCATAAAACTGTTGTAACACTTCTACTGTGTCATTACTCAGAATTTTTATTCCTTTATATTTGAGGTTCTAAAGTAAAATTATGTGTATGAACATTTACAATTGGAATATATTTCAAATGCATTTAATTTTTTTATGCACCTTCTCACCACATTCCAGTCTTTTGTTTTGTGCTTTCATTCGCATCCAGCCATTCCTTATGGGTAAGAACAAAACCTATAAAATCTATTATGTTAAAGTCTTCAAGGTGAGCAGAGAAGTTCAGCCATTTTGGCCATCTTCCGACATCTTTCATTCCCTGAGCAATGGATTCCAGTGCCTATACGCTTTTCTATTAAGTGATGTGGTCTCAAGGTAAGTTCGTGGATTCTCATTCTGAAGGTTCTAAGTTCAGTCCCAGTTCAAGTCGTGATGCAGATTTTTCTCCTTATAGTGAAATCTTTACTTCTGCCACAGACAAAACTGGAAATGTGAAAAATATCAACCTCCCCCCATTTGGTTCAGAGCCCACATTAAGCTGTAGGCCCCCACCACTGACAATCTTTTTTTCTAATTTTATGACACGCACTGTGTTGAGACCATACAGTGTCAGTGATTCAATGAATAACAA
>NW_019739227.1:60613-89626 GCF_002891405.2 Cryptotermes secundus | reverse complement strand
ACGATTTTCCTGCCTCTCTTCCAATGTGGTTTGCAGGTAGATTGGAGTAGGCACGAAGAGCGAGCAGTTCAATGGCAGTGGCAAAATCTTGCAGGGATTCTGCAGGTTTCTGCGTCCTTGTTCTTAACTGGCAGTGGTACGTAGTTGCAAAGTGTTGGTCCCCAAAACGGTCCTCCAGAGCCTGAAGTGTTTCCTCATAAGTTGTATTTGTCGGAATGCCGGGTAGCACTTCTGCCGCCCGACCCTTCAAGGCAGTAATTAGGTATGTCGATTTTTCCCGGTCCGACCATTGGTTGTGCTCTGCCACGGTCTCGAATTGTCGCCTGAATACACTCCACGTTGAGTTCCCGTTGAATGTCGGTGGCTGAGCTGTGCTCGCGACGATTGTTGATGTAGGTCCCCGCTCGGCCTTCATTTGCACTACGTCCAACCGTGCCTGGACATCTCGTTTGGTCTCTTCAATTGCTGCACAGGTTTTCGTTAGTTCTTCCTGGATATTTCGTTTGTCGTGTACAACGATGGTCAAAATGCATTCAACTCTATGTTGGATTTCATCATCTAATTCTGTTCGCATAGATTGCATTGCGGCCTTCAATTCTTCCTTGTCGGCCTTCCTATCGGCCGCCGCCGTTTCTTGGTAGGCGTCTAATTTTGCCAGCATGATATTTGCTTTTTCTTGATTGGATTCTAATTTCGCCAGGAAATCCTCTTTGTCTGCATCTGCTTTTATTTGGTTGGCCTCCATTAAGGCCAGCAATTCTCTATGGCCGGTTTTCCTATCGGCCTCCATTCTGTCTTCCCTCCGCACTCGGTCGGCATCTGATTTTATTTGGCTTGCCCTCATCTCTTCTTGATGGGTTTTCATGCTGGCGTCCAATTTTGCCTCCATTTTTTCTTGGCTAGCTCTGATTTCCTTGAGAAGCATTTCCATCATTTGCTGCATCTCCATTGTGCGGTAGTAGAATTCGTTGAAGCGTGTTCAAGTTCGTAGCATAAATCTGACACCAAATTGTCACGTGTCGAATCTCGTTGATCACGTGTGTAAGCTCTAATCCCACTTCTGACACCAATGTAACGTGTTTACTTTACTGAAGACGCCGTAGAGATGGTTAATTGGTTTATTTAACAATCTTCAAGTAACGGCTACAATTAATGATAACAATGTTATGGGATTCCACACTTTACAAACCCCAGAACAAAATCTCTTAACACACTCTTCGAGAGTCTTCACGTACTAATAATGCGGGAGCTATACATGTCTCCCTGAATTACTCACTCCAAATACGACTGGTTATCACTGGTTATCGCACACACGGCTGTAGCTCGTAACTTGCGAACTGAGAACTCGTTGGTAACGCACTGACTGGCTGACTGTCACAGTACAACTGACTGTGAATAGCCTTCGCTGCTCCTGATGTAGCCTCGATCGGACAATACAGAATCCGGCCACGTAATATGCACCCTTGTTGCCTGACGCTGTGATGCTATGTAACGCTGTCCGGAAGTAACCGCCGTTACTACTTGGTGACGTCACCGCTGTTGACTTGCCTTGCCTAGCGACCAGGATCTAGGACTCGGCTAACATCGGCTCGCTTCGGCTTCGCTCGGAGCATCACGGCTGGCCGCGGGGGGGGGGGGGGGGGGGTCATTCAGAGGTCAACATGTCACAATATATTTTCTGGCCTCCCATTCATGTTCCACTGTAATATACATTATGCAATCCAAAAGGTTATAAAATATATTAATAAAAACTATTACGTCTTAACTGGATCTAATTCTGTACCATCACCTTCAAAGCAGTACACTTGGGAGGGCATACACAAATCAAAGCGTTTCTGCAACTCTTGAAATGCACCCTGGAAGTCTTTCTTTGTTAGGGTATATAGTACCGTTTCCAATTCCGTTTGAATTTCCTCAACTGTAACAAATCTTTGCCCCTTCAACTTGATTCTGATCTAGGGGCAGAGAAAGAAGACGAATGGAGCTAAGTCTTGCGTGTACAGTGGGTTGGGAACAATTACCAACATTTTTTAAGATCAAATTTCCTACACAATATAAGCCGTATGCAGTCATGCATAATCAGCGTGGAAACCCCAGTCATTCGTGCGCCACTTCTATGGACGTATGAGGCTGGCGGACACCGTCACCCTTAATTTCAACAATAAAATATCTACGGCTCTGCTGTTCTTGGACATCGAAAAAGTATTTAATAAAACGAGGCACTCAGGATTTCCGTATAAGTTGTCAAAGTTGGAATTCTCGAACAATTTCACGAAACTTAAGCCTAATTGGTCTTTTCTTTCAAAACGTAAAATCAGTGTCTCGGTTGAAGGCGAAATATCAAGGCCAAGTAAAAATTCAAGCAGATTTGTTAGCATGGATGTCCGTAAAGTTGCAGGCTTTAATTATCACCGACTGTTTACTGAGCCGTTGCTAAGCAGCGAATGGTTACTAGCTCCTGATTGCCTAGCTCTCGACCAACTGTCCAAGCAAAATTTGTAGTGGACTTCATTTCTCTTACATATGTACATGTTTCAGGAGTGTGTACTTATAGCCTTTAAATTTCAAACGTTTCCACAGAATTTGTACACTATTATGTGTGGCACTGTAGCATCGTCAGGCAACAAGTGTCCTTGAATTGTGTCGATTGTGATTGTAAGCTACTTGAACTTCATTCACTGAGCTTCAGTGTCTGGTCATCTGCTGTCATCTGCTTTTTCCTTTCCAGATATAATCAGTGTGATCAAACAATTTATACCACATGTAAATCAACAATTTTCTTGTGCAGTTCCCTTCCAAACACTACTAAAAAAACTACTTTTCTGGTGTAACCACAGACGTAGACATACATAAGGACAGCTTGTGTTTAGATTTCTCTGCATGAGTCACTGTTTTTACTACTGAGATTAGTGTTTCATGTAGAAAGAGTTGGAAATTCAAGTGGCACAATTTATAAGGCTTGATCACATAGCCACAGATGCATCTAGATTTCAAACCTTCGCTTTTCACTCCATGATCCTTGTTCCTGTAAAATGATCTACATTTAATTTCAGTTTTAATTTTCATATATATTTTTAGTATGTATGTCTCAGTCTAACAAAGGAAGGATCATAAATTTCTCTTTTCTGCTGCTATTGGTAGTGCTTTTCTATGTCCTCTCTCAAGATTTCCGTATTGTATTTACCACTGGTTAACGAGTATTTTATATAATTTTAAATATATATTCCTGAACATTGTTGTTTTAGGCAATGAACTGCGGGATCCCTCTCATACTAGCACGCAGCTTCGTCTGTCTAACAGACAGCATCCACCTTCTGCTCAAGCCAAGTTAACGTCACATTGCGGCCAGCACTCGATGTCCAGCCCGCCTATACATCATCACGTGCGCTAGCCAATCAGCGCTCACAATCGCAACTGCAACTTCAGCTGCACCCAACAAGCAATGATATTAAAGGCGGAGTTCAAAAATCGCTATCATCAGGTCTTCTTCGATAGGCCTCACTACAACATTGACAGTTAACGCATCTACTCTGACGTCAGTATACAGCAACTGCTCTCCAGCAACCGCATCGAGACGACGGCTCTGTTAACGCCCATATATACGCATCTGTCATAGTTTTACGTCGTTGTCTCTTAGAATATCGATATCCAACATTGGTGAAGNTGCCGCAGATAGTACTCAAGCAGCAGTAGCCCGAGTGGCCGTGCGGCTTCCGCTGTTCTGGCCCGAGCGCCCAGGCCACGGCGCAATTCATCTTGGCCGGTATTAGCAGCGAGCGCATCAAGTTCTGCCACGTGATCTCGCAGTTGGGCCACCGGTACCCCACAGAGGTGGAGGATTTTATCACGTCTCCGCCCGAACGAGACCCCTATACCATAGAGAGAACCGAGCTTGTGAGGCGGCTATCCCAATCGACAGAGCAGGGCATTCGGCAGCTTCGCACGGTCGAGGAGACTGGCGAACGTAAGTCGTCCCAGTTCTGGAGATACCTCAAGAATCTCGCACCGAACGTGTCTGATAAAATTATCCGAAGCGTCTGGACCAACCGCCTACCCCGCAACGTACAGAGCTTCCTCGCCGGCCAGAACGAGATCAACTTATAGGCCTCAGCCCTCTGTGCGGACCGCTTCTCCGCGGTCGAAACCCAACCGGCGCTCGCTAGCGTTAGTCAACCAACGGAGAACGCCGCACTTCGGCATGAGATTGCCGACCTCTCCCTCCAATTGGCTGCACTCAGCGCCGGACAGGACCGCCTCCACGGCCACTTCAAGGTGCTCGACCCCAAGTCGAGAGACCGAGGTCTCAATTCCAAGGTTTCCCGCCCCGCCTTCAGCAGCCTTCGTCAGTGCAGCAGATTCCCTTCACGTTGCGACATCATCCACCTGCTGGTACCAACGACGCCTCGGCTCTCGGGCCCAAAATTGTACTCCGCCCTGCTACTACCGCGAGTAGGGAAACTGAGGCATCATACATCAACGGTGGCACATATCTGCCCTAAGACGGCAGGCCGCATCTTCATAATGGACAAAGTCAGCTAACGGCAGTTCCTGTTCGACACGGGTTCGGACCTCTGCGTGTACCCCCGCAAGCACGTCCCTCGGCGCAAGGAACGTTCCAACTATGACCTGTGTGCGGCTACCGGCAGCACCATTCACACATAAGGACAGCTGCCTCAAAAGCCTCAAATTGGCCCTACGCCGACATATCTGTTGGCGGTTCGTGGTGGCCGACTCATGCATCGTATCATTGGCGTGGCCAGGCTGTGCGGCATCCAGCTTTCACGTATAACCGCCCACCAACCAGCAGCTAACGGACACGTGAAACGCTTCCGCCGGACACTGAAGGCCGCCATTATTTTCCACGCAGAACAACAGTGGACCGAGGTGGTTACCTGGTTTTCCACGGAATACGCACTGCATTCGAGGAGGACCTGCAAGCATCTGTAGCTGAGCTCCTGTACGGCGAGCTACTAACTCCAGCTACCGACCCCACGTTTCCAGCGCACCTCATCACGGAGGTCCGCCAGCACATGCCCCGCCACCGACCAGTCCCGGTCGCACGCCACGCCTCCCCATATTCTTTCGTTAACAGTGACCTCGAGAAGTGAACCCACGTCTTTCTTCGGCAAGGTTCAACACGCCGGACACCTTCCGTGTCATTCTGTTATGAATACAGAGACTGAAAATCGCGTGCCATTTCTGAGGAATCGCCAAAATTATATACTAATTGAGAAGAGGGAATAGTTATGTAAGGCAGGACTTGGTCATTCAGGAATTATATATAGATCTCTTCCCTCGGCTGAAACCAGTGAATAAAATGTGATGGAGTTAAATGATGATGTGGACTCCTCAAATTGTTGTGCCAGATCTCTTCCTTTCATAATTGAATTTTTTCCACTTTATGACTTCTTCATTTTATGTAGAAAGACAGCCGTCCCTTTGATGCTGTCCATATATTTCATTCCAGTCGTCTGGTAATATTCAGGAGGTACAATCATTTGAGATGCTCACTCATTCTGTGGAACTGTGATCAGTGGTTGGACACAAGATGCTGAGACCACGCCCTTCATAAAGCTGTGAAAGATAATTGAACAGCTGTAAACAGAAATTTATGTTCAGTAAAATTTTCTGCGTAGCGGGCAATTTTGTAAAGAGAACTTCACCTTAATGATTTCCTCCCCTGCTCCCCGTGAGATAATATATATTTAAGTTTTTATCTACCATTTTGTATTGAAGGTCAACTAATATGGATATATATATATATATATATATATATTTAATGTGTAAATTGGCACATGCCATAATTTTGCTTAATAATTTCAAATTGATTTTAGTTCTTTTATTATGTTTTTCATGCATTTCTAAGTTGTGAATTTCTGTTGTTGGAAATATGTGACCTAACACAAAAAATGAAAGTGAATGATATGGTAATATTAACCTTATGTAAAACACAAAATGAATTTTGTATTTTTTTTTACTTCGATTATTGAGGGGGTTGGAGTCCAACCGGTTCCACTTGGCACGGCGGCCACTCATTGGCCTATTGTAGCCTGCCGCGGGTGACTTTGATGGTGGAGAATTTAGTGGAATGAAGATTCGGAAGGGAAACCGAAATATTCTGGAAACCCCGCCCCAGCGTCACTTTGTCCAACACAAATCCCACTTTACCAGACCCGGGATCGAACCCGGGGCGCCACAGTGGTAAGCCAGCGACTAACTGCTTTAGCTATGGCACAGCCATTATTTGGTGCTTACGACAAGAATTGTTTCATTGCAGAGAAGAAGCGTGAGAAAGAGAGACGAGCTGTGGAAGAGACTGTCAGAGCACAAATTGTTGGCATTTTCAACGACAGAAGTCTTAAATAACGTTAACATATATTATTATAAAATACTGTATAGTGTATACTTATTTGATGTAAACCGCTGCCAAAAATAAAAAAGGAGTTTTGTGCAACAAAAATTAACATGTTTTTTAAGATTTCATTTGGCTGTTTAAACGGACAAGTCATAAATATATATGATTGATATTAAGTCAGTAGTTACTTTAAATTTTTAGTTAGGACTCATCTGAACCATCACATACTGGATTCAATCATTGAATCATCCCCATATGCACTAACTAACGTAGTTTGGTCAGTGCTTATTCTGCTTCAAGTGTGGGAGCTTTCAGATGTTCATTTTGAAAATTAACTGTGGGTAGGTTGTTTTCACTTTAGGTCAACCTCTTGCATTAGCGTATTTACTTGTCATTCTTGCATCATATTTTGTCATGTTTATTGGTCTCTTGACATGTAGCAGTTGTATTTAACAAATTTATCTGTCACTGAGCCATTTTGATCTCAGGGTATTTATGTTTATGTTGCTATTAAATGCCTTATGAATGTATTGTATTATTAAAATGCAATGAGCACAGCACACCACATCACCAGTGAACCCGAAATAAGGCATATGGTTTTTAGTTGTGACAAGAGTGTAAATTGTGAGCTTTCTTTATTCCCTTCTTCATATTATTGATATGTGCTAACAGTAGCTATTTAGAAGACAACAAAAGATTCAGAAAGAATATTCCAATTTTGATTTTCTTATAGTTACTGGGAGAATTTGGGAAATGCTACGCCATTTGTATTCACCTTAAGTAGCATATCTCATAATAGGTCATTGAATCAAAATATGGTTAATTATATCTAATTAAGTCTTCAGTTTTTCTCATTTCATGCATCCTGTTTTCTTAAAATATACAAACTATTTAATTACTGTTACATCACAACAAGGCACTGACTTTGATATTTGTGTTGTGATGGTCAATAAAGATTTTGTACAAAGTCTTCAGTGTTAGGATCAATCACTCATCCTGGTTGTTAAAAATCTTCAGTAGTTTTGAGCCTTTATATTTTTACATTTATTCTCCTCCTTATATATATTCTGGGCTCCCATGCATGTTCCACTGTAATATACCTTATGCAATTCAAAAGTTTTTGAAATATATTAAACGATTACAACCTAATTTATGGAATTTTAACGAAAAATTCTTTTACGAATTCAAGTTAAGTAATGGAATTTAAATAATTTTTTGCACGATTTCATGTTAATGTCAGCAGTTTTGACAAAACTTTTGTGGATATCTATTTTATTTAAGGAAATTTATAAAATTTGTGAATGATTTCAAGTTGATTTAAAGAATTGTTACAAATAATTGAATCGATTTTAAGCAAATTTGAAATTGTAGTCCTTTTTTACGATGTCAAGCTAAATTACGGAACTTTAACCATATTTTTGGGAATTTTATTTATTAATTATTTTACCTATTTTTTTGGAGATTTATATAATTAGGTAGGCTGAAAAGTAATGCACACATGCTTGTAGAGTGCGAACGAAATGACCTCTGAAGCGCACCAGGTGGCATGTGGAAGTAACATTCCCCCTCAATACGCATTCGCAGGTTTAGGTCTTTGCGTTCATCCAGTGTATTTCGAGAAGGGAAAATGTGGAGACGTGTTCTAGTGCTATGTCAATGCGAGTTAGACAGCGTGCTGTTATCGAATTTTTAACTGCTGAAAAAGTGACTCCTACTGAAATTCATCGTCGTTTAAAATCTGTTTATGTTGACGATGCTGTTGATAGGTCTACTGTAAATCGATGGGTAATAAAATTTCATGGTTGCGAGCCTGGAAAAGCCATAATTGTTGATGAAACACGCAGCGGACGTCGGATCACTGCCACAGACGATAATCATCGCAAACTCGTCGACGATTTGATTCAAAATGACCAGCGAATCACTCAAAATTGTATCGCAAACCATATTGGAATATCCAAGGAACGTGTCGGCTTCATTATTGAACAATTGGGATACCGTAAAATCTGTGCACGATGAGTACCACGCCGTCTCACACACGAGAACAAACAGCGTCAATTGAAATGCTGCGAGCAACTTTTGCAGCGCTGCCGTGACGAAGGAGACGACTTTCTTTTGAATATTGTGACGGAGGACGAGTAATGGGTCCATCGTTACAACACGGAAGAGAAAAGCTAGAGCGCTGAGTATCGACATCCGTCTTCTCCTCAGGCGAAAAAGTTCAAAACACAACCATCCGACAAAAAACTTCTTTTGACTGTGTTTTGGGATGCTCACCGAGTTTATGTGACCGATTTTCTGGAACGAGGGGCAACGGGTAAATACTTCTCAGTACATACAGACTCTAAAACACCTCCGGCGTCGAGTTTGTCGTGTTAGAGGCAGCCTTGCGCCAATAATCTTGCAACATGACAACCCTCGTCCATATACCTCGCGCGCAACTGAAGAGGCTCTACGAAACCTGAAGTTTGAACCGATTCCACAACCTCCTCATTCCCCCGATCTTGCGCCTTGCGATTTTTATTTTTTTCCTCTACTCAAGAGAAACCTCAAGGGTAATCATTACACCTCGGACGATGAGGTGAAGGCAGCTGTCAAGCCCTGGATTCGAGAAAAGTCGGAAGAATTTTTCAGTGACGGAATGAAAAAACTTCTTACACGTTGGGAGAAATGTGTTAGCCTTAACGGTGACTATGTTGAAAAATAAATATATGCTTTTGAAACTTAAGAATTGTACTTTAATGTACTTTTTGCCCGATCTTGCTATATGTTTTTGTTCGCGCTCTACAAGCATGTGTGCATTACTTTTCAGCCTACCCACATAATAATATCACTGAATTAAATACAAACCCTACACATAAATTTCAAAAAACAATGCAAAATACCTTAAAACTCTGCAAAAATATAATACACCCAAAAACAAGAGAATACCTTTACCAAATGAACCCACAAGCACCTAAAATGAAAGCTAAAATTAAAATACACAAACCGGAAGCCACAATTAGACCAGTAATAAATAAAACTAATGCCCCTACACATAAACTAGAATGGATCTTAAAGAAACAGCCCGGAGAATGTGAACTGCCTCGGTGTAGGGACTAATGGCATGCTCACGTGACTACGGTAATGTACCGTCAAGTTCCACACAAGGCAGGGGATTTCCAGAATTATATACCAGCTACTACGAACACTCATGAAACCATAATTATGATTGAATGGGCCTAGGAACTGCAGATCACAGTGCCGCGCCTTCCAAGGCATGAACCGTCTTCGCCCGGTAGAACTTTGGGGTCGTGGGTTCGAATCCAATTCGAAGCATGGACGTCTGTGTGCGCTTATTCTAAGTTTGTGTTGTTCTGTGTGTAGGTAGCTGCCTTGCGATGGGCTGATCACTCGTCCAAGGAACCCTACCGTCTGTGTATAGGATTAAGAAACTGAAAAAGTGGCCAAGGTCCAAAGGGCTGTACAGCCAGAGGCAGAGGGAGAAAGAGTAGGTCTAAGAATTAACCAAATCGTGTCTACCTATAAATTACATAAGCATACGGCGTAAAACGGAAAAAACTGTGTCATAAAAAAGCCCACACGAAGGTAGTCTAGAAAGTAGAAACACTTTTTCAGATGTCATTACAGTGAATGCGATGTTTCCTGTGTACACAAATTAGTCATCCAAATTAATGAAGTAGAAATTCCTTTCAAATTATTTTGGATGACCCGATGTACTGGGCAGCAGGACAGCAGTCCACCCTGAAACACGGGTCTGAGATGCAATGGGCCGACCAAAAGAAAATGTCCTTGGAAAAACCTACACAAATTGTTGGTTATTCACCTCTGCTTTACAAAGGGAAGAAGTAACGGTACCAACAGTCCCGTTAAATTTTACTTCAACCATGGGCCTCAAGAGCCAGAGATATACATTGCAAATATCCCAGGTGTGAGGAACATGATAAGATAAAGTTTAATGAAAATAAACTATCCCGCGGACCCCTTTTGAATTACTCGCGGACCCCCAGGGGTCCACGGACCACAGGTTGGGAAACACTGGCCTAGGCAATGCCCATCCGGCCTAGGTGGTACATGATAAACGGTTTTTTTTTTGCAGACCCCCAGGGGTCCACGGACCACAGGGTGGGAAACACTGGCCTAGGCAATGCCCATCCGGCCTAGGTGGTACATGATAAACGGTTTTTTTTTTTTGGCAGATCCATCTGCTGCACAAAATTAACATTACATGTACAACAGCCCGTTCAGTACTCGCTGAGTGTCCCTCACCTCCCTGACGTCCCTGTGTCACTGGGTCGGCTGTGATCAGGGCGATGTATTTCAATGCTATTGGCGGGCAACACAGGTAGCGTGACGTCATGAAGCATCACTGCCGCCGCGGTGGCCAGCTGTCATTCTCTTGATAAAAAAAATGGCTGCAGTCAGTGCCAAGGGCTCGGTCGGTAAGAAGGTATGCTATCATACCACCTGCCCTGTCGGTAAGAAAGTATGCTATTTTACCACCAGCATTTTTTTAATGCTCCCTCCCAAACAAAATCACTTGTTCACACGTAAAGCTAGAATTAATAATCGATGTAAATGAAATGTTCATATTTTACAGGCACTGGTGGGAAACTTTCTCCAGATAAATAATGTTGCAACCTGATATCTTGTACTGCAGAGGTCCTTACTCCGTTGTTTTCTGTTTTCGAACTGAGTTTAATATCACTTCGCTCAAAACCATATGGAGGGAATGAGTTAAATGATATCAAACTCAGTTCAGAAACAGAAAACACACAATGGAGTAAGAACCTCTGCAGTACAAGATATCAGGTTGCAACATTATTTATCGGGAGAAAGTTTCTCACCAGTGCCTGTAAAATAAGAACATTTCATTTACATCAATACAACACCCCCTTACTGAAATGCAATGGATATTTGAACTATTACATATATAGAATACTTGTGTTTAGGAAAGTTTATGGTGGGTAAACTTGAAAGAAAATTATGTTTCCATCAGAGATACTTGTATTCAACTTCATAACTTTGCTTACAACTTATACCTGAAAGCTGCACAGAACATAGCTTTCTCAGTTATATTAATGTGTTATATATCATGTATAGGAAGTAATAATACTGAGGTTTCCATTTGTTATTAATTTCAGTAGTATAATGAAACTCGAGAATCTGATACACTCTCTTGTTAACAAGATTAAGATTGCATTTAATAATATATGAAAAGCAACATAATAATTGCAGAACTCTTACAAACCTTTTTTTTTATTTGTTTCACTCTGGTCCATCACAGTAACAATTACAAAGACAAAAAATAACTCCGTCCAGCAAGCCACAAACAAACACGGACGATACTAAGAATCTCCTTCACAAGATAGACAGGTGGCACAAGTTCAGCCCCCTCCAAGAGAGACAATAGGAGAAGTGACACGAACCTGCACGGTTTATAAAATTTTGACTTAAACAAAGTTTGTAAAAACTTTGAAAAGTTTTAATACCAGGAAGGCTGCTGTGATTGTGAAAAGTTGAATANTGTGTGTGTGTGTGTATGTAATTTAGCACTCAGAACATCTACTGTGATAGTGGTTTCCGAATAAGTATTGATGTTCCCCCTGAAGATGATCCATAAGGATCGAAACATGTAATGGTGCTGAATTTTCAAGTGGTAAAACTTAAATAGTCACACTGCACGGAGTTGTTTTTGTCTTTGTCTTACAAACCTCATGATCTCAAACATGCTCATGTTTCCAAAATAATAAATTAACTGAACAAATATAATGAATGTTGTATTTTAGTGTCCTGTTGCACTGATTCGTATCCATAATGAGTATATACGAGTATTAACTATCTTTTACATACACATACGCCCAGGAATACAACGCACTCAGCCACATAAGAAAGACACATCATATACACCGTATATACACAATTAAAACATAAGAAGAACGACTTCCATAGAGGATGAATGGCATTACACATGAGTTTGATATACGACATGTAAGATGATAGATCTTAACAAGTTTTAATACATAAATTTTATTATTGAACAACGACGAACACACATTTCATATCATTTTATAAATGGACACTTGATGGCAGGCAGTGCAATAGTTTAACGTGATTAATACACCTGAGGATGGCAGAATGATGTCGAAACATGTAGTGTGAAGTGACAAGTTGCACTAAAAGACCGTTAATATATACACATTATAAATATAATGAACCTTGAAAGTCTGATATATATATGTCCAAAAAGTATCCGACTTAATTTTTTTCTGCTGTAAGTAATGGCCAAAGGGGTGGGGAAACTGAGCGTAGTAGTAGAAGGGACTTTCATGCGCATGTGTGATTTTTTGCTGACTCGCAACACTGCCGGATGCTTCTGTGGCTGCCAGATAGCAAAGTTGTGTAACACGTGTTCGTCGCAGTCTCATTTCACTCAAGATGACAGAACGCTTGGAGCAGCAATAATGCAATAAGTTTTGTCAGAAACTTGGGGATACCCAAGCGGAAACAATTTGCAAAATTCAGCAGGCTTTCGGCGATGATGCAATGGGGTCACTCAAATTAAAGAGTGGTTCAGCCGCTTTAAACGTGGCTGTATGTTGGCGGACAGTGAGCAGCGTTCTGGGAGACCGTCAATGCTGATGTGCGCCATACCCTTCGTCTTCTTTTCCTTCTGATTATTATTATGTTGTTATTATTATTACGAAGAGGAAGGGCACAGCGCAATCGTTACTGGCCCTATTGTTGGTTCCCACGCTCCTCTGGATGGACATGGGGTATCCAAGCTAGGAGAAGGAAGCTACACTCAGTTCGTTGGCTTAGATAAGAACAAATACAATTTTAATAAAAAATATATAACAATACATAAATAACAAACGACACATTTGACCAAGAAACTAATGCAAGCTCATTTTAGAACAAACAATTTCCCGTCGGCACTACTTGTGTCGACACTAGACATATTAGGACGTTAAACACTCAGGCTATACAAACACAAGTTTAATTCTGAGAAAATACCAAACCGAATCTAATAACGCGCATCGCAAGCGTTCAAGCAACGGCTTGCGACCGCGGGCAGTCCTTACCGGCCAACCAGATAGCACCAAAAGGGAATTTAGAACAGACCCAGCCGAAACCAATATTTTCCACAACAAACCTGCTGGCTAGTAACCGACCTTCCAAGTCAACTTGGTCTACACGACTGCACTGTACAAGTCTCCCCTTCACGAGAGGGTACATGGGACCACGTGACTGACGTCAGGATACTGCATAGTGGGGGATGGAATCCGTCAAGGGAAACATGATGACATCATACGTGAGCGAGCTACCTTAGAACCGCTAAGATGTCATTGAAAAAGTGTGGACATTGATCATGGAGGACCGTCGTTTGGCCATCCGTGAAGTTGCTGACGAGGTTGGGATCAGCAGAGATTCTGCAAACAAAATTTTAACTGAGGATTTGGTCATGTGAAGAGTGGCGGCAAAATTTGTACCCAAGCTGCTTTCGCCGGAGCAGCAACAACTCTGTCTTGAGGTCGCGCAGGACATGCTGGAGTGCGCCAACAGGGATCCTGAGTTCCTGAAGATTGTGATGACTGGTGACGAGTCGTGGGTGTACGGATATGACCCGGAATCCAAAGTCCAGACTTCACAATGGAAGCACCCAACATCCCCGAGGCCCAAAAGAACACGACAGGTTCGGATCAATGTGAAGGTGATACTGACTGCTTTTTTTCGATTACTGGGGTGTTTTGCATCATGAGTACGCACCACTAGGCCAGACTGTCAATAAGGAGTACTACCAAGAAGTCCTCCGCCATCTTCGTGATGTAGTTCGGCGCAAGAGACCGGAGCTGTTGGACGCACGCAACTGGCAGCTGCATCATGACAACGCCTCAGCTCATTCATCACACCTGATCCAGGGCTTCCTAGCCAAGCACAGCATTCTGCAGGTTTGCCAGGATCCGTACTCTCCTGTTATGGCTCCTTGTGAATTCTGGCTGTTCCCAAGTTTGAAGACACCACTAAAAGGCTGCCGTTTTGACAGCCGCAAAGACATCATACAGAATGCGACAGCGCAGCTGCACGCCATTCCAAAATTGCTTCCAGCAATGGAAGGACCGCTGGGCTAAGTGTGTGAGGTCACAAGGGGCCTACTTTGAAGGGGATTAGACATTAAACCACCCAGATACATAATTTTTTTTCCCCGGACCAAGGTTGGATACTTTTTGGACAGAGTAGTATATGTAAAAGTAAAGTAAGTAAAGTAGAGCTATCCCTGTAACAGGCCGTGAAAGCCCATAGGGTTGTGAGACGTTCATAAGTTCAATGCTGAACACAGTAATATTTACTTACTTACTCACTCATGGAGCTGAGCCCTTCTTGAGGAGCCGCCAATTCTGCAGCTACTGAAGAATTTCGCAGCATTTTATGGAATCCGAAGGTTCATCACCGTGTTCACAAGAGCATTTCACTGGTCCATATCCTGAGCCAGAGCTATCCAATCCATACCATCCCATCCTCTTCCTAAGATCCATTCTAATATTGTCCACCCACATACGCCTTGGTCTTCCCTGTGGTCTCTTTCCTTCTGGCTTTCCCACCAATATCCTATACGCATTCCTCGTCTCCCCTATTCGTGCACAATTACATATTTAAGATTTTCAAGGTTCATTATATTGCTTCAGTAATTTCATTATGTTGTGTTCAATAATACGGCCAAGATAATGAAATTACTGAAGCAATATAATGAACCTTGAAAATCTTAATTATGTAAATATTCACAAGTTCAATGTTGATTACAATAATATGGCCAGCATAATAAAATATCTAAAGCAATATAATGAACCTTGAAAATCTTGAATATGTAAATGTTCACAATAAAGTGGCCAACATAATAAAATAACTGAAGGAATATAATGAACCTTGAAAATCTTGAATATGTAAATGTTCACAATAAAGTGGCCAACATAATAAAATAACTGAAGGAATATAATGAACCTTGAAAATCTTGAATATGTAAATGTTCACAATAAAGTGGCCAACATAATAAAATAACTGAAGGAATATAATGAGCCTTAAAAATCTGCTGTTTATACATTTATGCTCATAAGATCAATGCTGAATACTGTGACATGTTGAGCTTTGGACCACCCCTACCTCTCCAGCGGTACGTGGCGGTAATGTAGCGCTCGCGTTACTATGGTAATAGGCGAGTCCCCGCTCTGCCACTCCCCTCCGCAGTGACGTCTCGAGCGGAGCCGAAGTGAGCCGAGTGGAGCCGAAGTTAGCCGAGTCCCCGCAACCTGGTAGCTATGCAACGCGAGTCAACAGCGGTGACGTCACCAAGGGATATCGCAGTTGCTAGGCAGCAGTCAACAACTCCGGACAGCGTTGTTAGGATATACGCAAACACAGTGACGCGTCACCGCTTCCTACTGTGACGTGGCAACAGGCACCACTGCGGCTATATAGGGGAACTGCACAGCAGCTACGAGTCAGTTATAATGTGGCCATCGCTCAGATCAGTAGTAGTCGAGCCAGTGTGTTATCAAGAGTTCTCAAGACAGCAGCCTGCGAGTCAGTTGTAGTGTAACAGTCACCGAGTCGAGTTGTAATGTGTCAGTCGCCGAGCAGAGTTGTAACGTAACCGTCGCCAAGTTAAGTTGTCATGTGGCTACCGCAGAGTTAAGTAGTAGACGAGCGAGTGTGTTATCAACAGTTCTCCAGTCAGCCGACTACAGTTGGAGTATAGCAGCCGTCGCGGAAAGAAGAACCGGACGTGTGTGTGATTGTGTAATTGGGAGTGTGTGATACAGTGATACATAGCTCCCCTGCTGTAAACATGTAGACTACTGAAGACAGAGTGAACTGATTTGCGCATAGGGTTATAAATCGTGAAACCCCGCGACAGTGGTAACAGATTAATGCGATTAGGGTTATAAAGTGTGAAACCCCGCAACTGTGTGATAAGTAATTGTAGCCGTTACTTGTAGATTGTTCAGTAAACCAATTAACGATCTCTACGGCTTATTCAGTAACGAAACACGTTACAATACAATAATATGGCCAAAATGATGCAATGATTGAAGGTATATACCCATAATAACAAATTAGATGAATAAAATATGTAAACAGTAACAAGTAAAACTTCCTACCTAGGAAGTAGTTAATTATGTACAAGGGGTGGGCCTTCTTGGCCCTTGCACCGCGACCACAGTGATCTATTGTGCCTAAGTAGTTGAAAAAATTAATTACAAAATATACAGTGAATCCTGACATTGATTCAGCTCCTCGATGTTTCACGCTGAACCAGGTAACCTGAAGATTGCAAGTCAATTATAAAGTAATGCCCCTTCATTCTTACCCACATATAAACAAGAGCCATTTGAGTCAGAAAAGAATTTCCCACACAATTCTTGATTGAAATCTAATTATTTTCAGATAGAGGGCAGAATGAACTCTGACCGTCTTCTGACAATGATGTTCTAATACACTGGGAAGAAGGAAACAAGTCTGCAAAGTAAGGAAGAGATGGAGCTCAATATCAGAATAGGTTTCTTGTACGTAATCCGACTGTAGGTGACAATGTTATCAACAAATTACTCAATACCAGAGGTTTGAGACAAGAGCATGTGAAGGCATGGTAGTTGGAGTTGCTGGTCACCAGGGTTACTTTTCCAACTTATGAAACATCTATTGATGCCCATGTGAGCAACTGGAATATATTATTCCAATAATTCAATAACTGCTGTCTGCTGATTTCCAGGGTTGGTATGAGCAGGTCATTATAAGGGAAAAATGAAGAAGCATTACTTTCCCAATGACTTACCGATGTGACAGTATCTTCATCTTCCTCTCTGTGGCCCTCTGCCTGGCTGCTTCAGTCATCAACCAGTTTGTTCGCTTACACCACCAAGGAATGTAAATTCGTGTGAGACATCTCACAATACTATCTACTATTCGTTGGTGGTGAAGCGAACAGCCAGAACACCTAATCCACTTGAAGTCAATGGTGCTCTTGATGGCACCTGTGATATGCTGCTCCACTGAATTGAAGTGGGCCACCTCTGACATCATAGACTCCATTAGAGTTACAGCAGTACCAACAGTCTCCACAAGCTTCTCAGAAGGATAGGTCAGAGGCTGTTCTGTATCACAGCACTCCTTAAAATATATGAAGACATTGGCTGATAGCAGCACTTCAGATGTCAGGCATGTCCTGCATGCATCACAGCTGATACCACGAAGCACCTGTCTGGCAATGGAACCACTGATGTAAGCTACTGAGAGCACTTCCATGTCACCAGCAGGTACTGCAGGATTCATGTCCATCTGTACTTGCTGAGTAACATGGAAACTCTCAGGCACACCAGCAGTGGTTTCCTTGCCATGACTTGTGGAAGGATTTCATGAAGCAGCTTCAGGTTCCCTGAGCAACGATTGTAGATTATCCAGAAGAGTAGCACCATCACCCTCACAATTAGTCTCTCTGAGACCTTTAAAAGCTAGGTCATTGATGATGCTAGTCTTCAGGGCATCTACAAACTGTCCCACAGTTGGGTTATTGTTTGAACCACAGTTCAAATGAATAGCTCCAAATGTGTTCTCCAGGGGGTCCTGATTCAGGTTTTGGGTGTGTAGGTACTCAAAACCCGCCTCTTTCAGTGTCCTTCACAGATGCTGGGCAGCAGTGATGTCAATCAGCCACCCATTCTGTGAAGGAAGAGGTTGAAGAAAGGCGGGTTTACCATCCTTGAGAAGGATCCAACTCTTTATCCCCATACTTGCCCTTTTCCAGAGCTCTATATGGGGACTGTTATCACTGAGCGGGCAACGCAGTGTTTTCCAAGGGTTAACACAGGTTCCACCATTGAAACTATTGAAGAGGTTGTCAACCTCCTCAACAAACACAGCTGTTGCCACGTTTTCACTGCAGCACCCTCCTGAAAGAACATTAAAAAGGAAGTTAGTGAGCTTCCTTACATAATGGACTACCATAGTTCTTCAGACTAGAAAATAACACACTTTGCTAAGGACTGCCATAAGAAAGAATTTGTGAATTTGATTATGTTATTCCTCACAGCAAAGACTTTTACACCTCCTTTTCTCATAAAACATATTACTGATAGTGTGTTCTGCTTCTTGGTTTGTTTAGGCTCTCTGATTGGTCGAGACCTGCGTGAAGTTTCTGCAGTCATTCATAGAGGCAGTAGCTACCGTGTTTCCCTTTCCCCTATTTCAGTTGCAACCAGCCCCGTGAATTATTATTTATTATTGTTATTATTGGAGGGGGGTGGGTTTTTCCCATGCACCGCGACTAGTGGTCTATTGTACGTCCCCCTGTGATATTCTACCAGTTTTTATACCCTACCGATACTGGTGCGTACCATCAGTCCCAACTCAGCCAGGGAGTTCGGCCTCTACTGGCTCAGCGGTATCTAGATGCTTCCCCCATCTACCAGAGGCGTTAAAGACTCCCATGTTATTGGTTGGCAACATGGCCGCCATGACACCTCGGTGCAATGCTCCTGCCATCTATGTTCCCCATACAGAAACTAAATTTAAAATGGCCTCCTGGGCCAAGAGCACAATCGGTAAGAAGGTATGCTACTTTACCAACTATTTTGAGTGCTCTCCCTTCTGCCCCGTCCAATGCTTTTTTTCGCTACTAGCATTNCCTATGCCTTGGTCTTCCCAGTAGTCTCTTTCCTTATGATTTTCCCATCAATATCCTATATGCATTCCTCGCCTCCCCCATTCGTGCTACATGCCCTGCCAACCTCATCCTCCTGGACTAGTGATATTCTGTGTTCAATATCACTAGTCGAGGAGGATGAGGTTGGCAGGGCATGTAGCACGAATGGGGGAGGCGAGGAATGCATATAGGATATTGATGGGAAAATCATAAGGAAAGAGACTACTGGGAAGACCAAGGCATAGGTGGGTGGACAATATTAAAATGTATCCTAGTGAAATAGGATGGTATGGCATGGATTGGTCTGATCGGTCTCAGGATAGGGACCAGTGGAGAACTCTTGTGAACACAGTAATGAACCATCGGGTTCTATAAAAGGCTGGAAAATTCTTGAGTGGCTGCACAATTGACAGCTTCTCAAGAAGGGCTCAACTCCATAAGGAAGTTCAATATCACTTCACCCATATCCTTTGGGTTGGATTTGAGTGAATTTCTATTAACTTGGCCCCCCATCCCCTATCCAAAAAAAATGGAATAAGAGCCTCTGCAGCTCTGGAGTACAAGAGATTAGGTTGCAAATTATTTATCTGGAGAAAGTTTCTCACCAGTGCCTGGAAAATCATAACCTTTCTTTCACATGAAACACCTCTCTAACCAAAGGCACTGAACATTGTGAACTGTGACAAACATGGAATAGTTGTATTTAGGAAAGCTGAAGGTGGGGAAACTTGAAAGAAAATTCTGTTTCCATCAGAGATACATACATTAAACCTCATAATTTTCTCATAACGTACACTTGACAGCCATACAGAACACAGTTTTTCGGTCACATTTAAGTATTATAAATCATATATTGTAAGAAACAATACTCATGTTCCCATTTATTATTTTCATCCAAATGATGGAATTTGGGAATGTGAAATACACATTTGTCAACAAGATCAAGACTGCATTTAAAGATATAAGAAAATGTGATATATTAATCTTCACAAGTTCAGTACTGGGCAGAATAATATGGCAAAAATAATAAGATATCTTAAATAAATGTAATGAATACTGACAATCTGGTATCCATTCATATTCCAGTTCAGTAATGGAAAGGTTTATATGGCAAAAGTAACATATTTCTTACAAAGAAATGTAATGAATACTGACAATCAGGTATCTATTCATATTCCAGTTCAGTAATGGAAAGGTTTATATGGCAAAAGTAATATATCTTATAAAGAAATATAATGAATACTGACAATCTGGTATCTATTCATATTCCAGGTCAGTAATGGAAAGACATAAACCTTTCCACTTCAGTATTGGATACATATAATAAAACAGGCAAAGAAATTAGATAAATAATCCTACCCACATTCAATCCTGATACTGATTCTGCTTCCTAGAGTTTCACACTGAGGCGGATAACTGAACTTTGCAAGTCAGCTATAAAGTAATGCTTCTTCATTCTTACCTACACATAAACAAGACCCATATGTGCCAGAAAACAATTTCCCATACAATTCTCGGTTGAAATATAATTTGCTGAAGATAAAGGCCAGAATGAACTCTGACCAAGTGAAGTTCTAATATTCTGAGATGAAGGAAACATGTTTGCAAAGAGGGGAATAGATAGAGCTCAAGTTCAAAATAAGTATTGTGTATGTAATTGAACTGTGGTTGACCATGTTATCATTCACTGCAACATTTTTGCAAAGTGGGAAAGAGATGGAGTTCAAGTTCAAAGTAGGTTTCTTGTGTGCAATTGAACTGTGGATGCCGATGTTATCATTCGCTGCACAGTAGTTTCTGTTGCTGCACTGCAACTGCTTGTCACCAGGGATACTTTCTCCAACTTATGAAACATTTAATGATGCTCATGTGACTAGTTGCCACACATATTCTTCCAGTAATTCCATAACTTCTGTCAATTTCCAGGGTTGGTATCGGCAGGACATTATAAGGGAAAAATGAAGAAGCATTACTTTCCTAATGACTTACTGATGAGACAGTATCTTCATCTTCCTCTCTGTGGCCCTCTGCCTGGCAGCTTCAGTCATCAACCTGTTTCTTTGCTTACAGTACCAAGGAATGTAAATTCGTGTGAGACATCTCACAATACTATCTACTATTCATTGGTGGTGAAGCGAACAGCCAGAACACCTAATCCACTTGAAGTCAACAGTGCTCATGATGGCAGCTGTGATATGCTGTTCCACTGAATTCAAGTGGGCAGCCTCTGTAATTACAGACTCCATCAGAGTTATAGCAGTACCAACAGTCTCCACAAGCTTCTCAGAAGGATAGGTCAGAGACTGTTCTGTATCACTGCACTCCTTGAAATTGTAACCATTCATTTTTGATTGGAGGACTGTTGTGCATTAATTAAATATGTATTAAGTTAAGATTACAAAATTACAAACAAAGAGATCCGGCAGATAGCCAGCTCTTACACGCGGAAGGGACATAGTTCAAGTTTTGCTATGTGGACAGGAAGTAACATCTGGTACTTTCCTGGAATTCTGGCAGTTTCAGCAAAGGCGGAAAGTCTTTGAGAATTTGAGAGCTGACAGCTTGGGACAGCGATAACTTAGAAGTGAGACGGCCGGAGCCTCACACCCTGATCGTAATGCATCAAGGGGCTGTCAACCTTAGCGTCAGGTCAGCATCTGCCAGAATCACATAGCAGAGCAATATGATTGGGAATTCAAAATTTAGGGAACCTTCTACATAGTTTGAAAATTAAACCAATGGCAGAAGTGGAGGAGTGGATTTCTCTTGGAGTCTGGGGTTCGTGGACCTCAGGATTCAGAGAGAGGGCATTCCACCTTGAGGGGTCTTGACACAACTTTCGGCAAAGTCGGACACAAAATTTACAACTACGGCCCTTCCGTAAAGTAGTATAAGTAAAGTTCAAATTAAGTGTATTAATAAATTCAGTTATATTCAGAAAGCTGGAAGGGATTAAAGGACTACTAAGTGCAACAGTCTAAAGAGGTGTGTAATTGTAGTGAAGGGTTCTTCCTGCCCTGTCCGAGCCAGACCCGTATAAGACCCAGGATAGGAACTCAGCTCTACAGATTACGGAACAGAACCCAAAGAAGTGAGCGGTGAGAAAATATATGAAGACATTGGCAGATAGCAGCACTTCAGATGTCAGGCATGTCTTGCATGCATCACAGCTGATACCACGAAGCACCTGTCTGGCAATGGAACCACTGATGTAAGCTACTGAAAACACTTCCATGTCACCAGCAGGTACTGCAGGATTCATGTCCATCTGTACTTGCTGAGTAACAGGGAAACTCTCAGGCACACCAGCAGTGGTTTCCTTGCCATGACTTGTGGAAGGATTTCATGAAGCAGCTTCAGGTTCCCTGAGCAACGATTGTAGATTATCCAGAAGAGTAGCACCATCACCCTACAATTAGTCTCTCCGAGACCTTTAAAAGCTAGGTCATTGATGATGCTAGTCTTCAGGGCATCTACAAACTGTCCCACAGTTGGGTTATTGTTTGAACCACAGTTCAAACAAATAGCTCCAAATGTGTTCTCCAGGGGGTCCTGATTCAGGTTTTGTGTGTGTAGGTACTCAGAACCCGCCTCTTTCAGTGTCCTTCACAGATGCTGGGCAGCAGTGATGTCAATCAGCCACCCATTCTGTGAAGGAGGAGGATGAAGAAAGGAGGGTTTACCATCCTTGAGAAAGATCCAACTCTTTATCCCAATACGTACCTTTTTCCAGACATCTATTTGGGGACTGTTGTCACTGAGTGGGCAACGCAGTGTTTTCTCTTGGACAACACTTGTTTGCTGCACAAAAATTTTTCGTACAGCATTCTAGCAAAATCAGTAGTACAGGATAACCAAACTCTTCCTGCTCATACCATAGCCCTGTAAGAGTATTACATATTGTCTCAAAACCTTGAAATAATTCATCAGTAAACATTACAAACATGGTGTAGGTGCTACATTACATCATGTACTAAAACAGACATTCATTTATTTATTTATTTACTTTCCATTAATCCTTACATGGCTGGAAGAAAAGTGGATATAGTAATAGTCGAAGACAACAGGACAAATCCCATGAATGATATAAATAAAAATTATTTATATTTAACCCATACCAATTACACATATTATCAAAGACAAATCCCATGAATGATATAAATAAAAATTATTTATATTTAACCCATAACAATTACACATATTATCAAAGACAAATCACAGTGAGCAAATCATTAACACAGTTTTANTATTTATTTACTTTCCATTAATCCTTACATGGCTGGAAGAAAAGTGGATATAGTAATAGTCGAAGACAACAGGACAAATCCCATGAATGATATAAATAAAAATTATTTATATTTAACCCATACCAATTACACATATTATCAAAGACAAATCCCATGAATGATATAAATAAAAATTATTTATATTTAACCCATACCAATTACACATATTATCAAAGACAAATCCCATGAATGATATAAATAAAAATTATTTATATTTAACCCATAACAATTACACATATTATCAAAGACAAATCACAGTGAGCAAATCATTAACACAGTTTTAAAATATATATGTGAAAGATTGCAGCACACTAATGACACAAGACTATAATAATGAAACATAAAAGTACACTACTAGGCATCCAGCATATAACAGATCAAGATCATTAATTAATATTGAGTTAAATTATTCCTCTAATGAGTAAAATAGACTTACCCTTTGGTACCTATCTTTCACATAGGATTTTATAAATGCATTGGCCTTACCAACTATTCCATAAAATTCTACTTTAGACAGAGAAATAGACAGACAGATATTGACACAGTCAAAGGTTTTCTTCAAATCACAGAAAATGCCGATGAACATTATTGGTATTGATGTTGTCCAGCTATTGTTCGAAAATAATTATTAAAAGAATCTGTAATAACATCATGATTATCAGTTAACTTCCCATCAATGTTTAAAAACTGTATACCTGCATTATTAATTGTTCTACCTGTGTCTGATTTTATAATGTCCAAGTGGTTTTCATTGTTACTAAAATTACAAATTAATTGATTATAATGAAGATTTTTAGCTCCTTTAATAACACTGGCCAAAATATTACAGTATGTTTTATAATAATATTTCAGATCTGGCTAATACCGTGCTGAATCCCTGGGAAAATAGAAGACTTAATTCCAGTGTGGTCACTGGAAGACATGCACCCTGGTGCAAAACACTTTTTCTTTCTTCCCATTTATAGTGCAAGAAACAATACAAAATTATAACAGAATCACAGCACACTCTCACTTTCTTAAGATTCTACGGTCCTTCTTTAGGCTACACCGAAAGATGTTTAAAATACAGAAATAAGATTTGGATGAAGTATCCTAGTAACACGGACTTCGTGTTTGTTTCTNGGGAAAATAGAAGACTTAATTCCAGTGTGGTCACTGGAAGACATGCACCCTGGTGCAAAACACTTTTTCTTTCTTCCCATTTATAGTGCAAGAAACAATACAAAATTATAACAGAATCACAGCACACTCTCACTTTCTTAAGATTCTACGGTCCTTCTTTAGGCTACACCGAAAGATGTTTAAAATACAGAAATAAGATTTGGATGAAGTATCCTAGTAACACGGACTTCGTGTTTGTTTCTAATTTCACTGGGCGTAGTAAGCATTCATTCATTCATTCATTCATTCATTTGCATTCTGTTAATCCATACAAGGTCAAACCAACCTATGGGATATAGAACCTGTCAAGATACAAATATAATATAAACATAAAATAATGATATATACATACATTCATAATGAGCACAATAAGGACATAAAGTAAAACACGGTATTGCATAACAGCAGTGTCACAAAACACATTTTGATCAAAGACACAAAGCAAAACGCAGTACTGCACAACAGTGTCACAAAACACAGTTTGAACAAATACACAAGATAATAGTGAAGACAATGAAACATGAATGAATTGAACTTACAGTGGGGAGACCTCATAATCCATATACATAAGTAACACACAGATGTAAATTCATGCGTAAATGTCGACTCTCGTTTCATAACATCAAATCAAAGTCCCTACTTACTAATTAATCTAATTCGTTGCACGACATACCTCAATGGCGTACACATATCTTCAGAAACTACGCAGTTTTACCGGGCCAACGCCCAAAATGCCCAAAACCTTCAACGGAAATTTAAGATCCTCTGATTGGCTCACACTTATGCGATTCGATTGAATGCGATAGGTGTATAATGATCGATTACAGTCATTTCCAGACTACCCAGTTCATTTTGATGAACATAGATGGCTGTTCTGCATGTTTTCCTCTCCATTAAGGGAATTTCGCGAGGCTGGTTGCAACCCCCTGGCAGTGATCGCTGTATTGCTGTGATGCCGAGGTTACGAACTCTACACCCAAGTACCACAAATTCTTGCATAGTAGGTACCGGACATTACGTTGTTAATGGAATTTTGTAAGTTGTGGGTATTCTTTAGGGAATCATTAGGCTTATTCGATAGAAACTCAATTTCCTCATATTTTGACAAATTATGGTATTCGTGATATTATTCCGCTGTTGCAAGTTCTAGTTGGATTTCTGCTATACTTCGCATCGCCCGCTCTGTTGTATGTCCTTTCTCGCCAGTTACACATACAAATCCGACTTATAAAGGAAGTCGTGAGAGGTGATGGGCTGTGGTATGTATGCAGGGCATAGAAATACATTTTTGCGGGTCGGCAATGTAAATTTGTAGAGTAGGTTGCTGTTTTTGGGATGTAACTCCGTGCAGTCTGGTACCCTACCGACATTTAGGAAGCAAGAGGTTCACGCAAAATCGGTGAACTGGCTGCCTTCACAATTGAGCAACAATCTGTTAGACTACACACGTAACACACCGAACTTCATAATCTCTGCCGGCCTCTGCTGTGAAAACAAAGCAGTCCACTTCAGGGTGTTTGTTCACAATAATTAGTATGTTTCCTTACAGACGTAGGCAAGTATTCAGAGCTAGGTACTGGTACACTTGTTAGAAATATGATGCTATGTCACTAGGATTCTTGTAAATCAATTAATTTGCCACCCACAAAGCATCATGTGTGATAAAATAAAGTTTCAAGGTTATGAAAGATTCTGCATTCTTTTGCAGCAGAAATTCCGAGAATTCTGCCACAGAGAGCTGAACAAACATTTCCTGCTTTGACAGAAAGGATGGTGAATGTTGTGTGCACAGACAAGAATTTTCATAACTTAAGAAACTAAATTTTTTATGCCACGCTTGTGCTAGTTTTCATAATCAATCTGGAGAGTTTATTTGGTTCATCACATTATAACACTTTGCATTACTATGTGGGAGAGGGATCAGTTCAAGGAGAGTGATATGGGTATGTCATGTGGCGCACACGTGAGAAATGAGAAATGCATACAGAGATTTTGACAGAAGGCCTGAGAGAATGAGACAATTGTGGAGATGGATTTTAAAGGTACAATTAGGGGGGTTTTGGACTGGGTTTGTTTGTGTCGGGATGCAAAGTTATGATGGGCATGTGTGAACACTGAGTGCTTAGGTTCCATAAAGAGCAAATATGTATTGACTGTACTTCCACAGGAACCATAGGTTTCTCAGGAAGGTCCCTGCATTATGAACTTAACACTTCCTAAGATTGTGAAGTCTGTAGAGAAGAAATCTGTACAAAGCAGTTGCTATGGGTCAGATGTAATGAGAAACAGCTACAGCAAGGAGAGCATATATTGTTTCATGTGTGGTATTGTACAGCTATGACTGATAGAAGATGTGATGCCTTTACAGAACTGTACAAATTCAAAGAAGGTTTCAGTGGGTCCATATGGTGAGACATACCCAGCAAGTCATGATGCAAGCCAGGCCATGAATGTAAAAGCTGAGGAAGTCTCAGACTCACAAGAGGAAGCGGATCCTGTGCAAATAAAATTTCAGGAGATAAAGTCTAAACCTGAGGTGAGCTGTATGTTTCTATATGTCCACTGTTAGACAGATATCACAGATAGGCAGGAATTCCAGTTGTCTATCTCATCTCCATCTGTCTGGCTGTCTGTCTGTGCACATAGAACAACTCCACTGTGCTGCTGACTCACCTTTGAAGGCCTTTTTCTGAAGTGTCTGTAGACAGTTGTAGTTTGTTGAATGTATGCTGCTTGTGATGTACCACTTCTGTTTCCTTTTAAGCAGTTCTGATGCAGGTGAAATTAAATTTTGCATAAATGGAACAGTGTTTGAGAGAAATTCTATAGCAGCAGAAATCCTTGGGGAGTCACGGAAATGTTCTCGGTTAGTTACTGGTACACTTATTAGAACCAAGAATTTAAGTTACTTGGACTATTGTAAGCTAATTACAGTGAACCCCGCAAGATATTTATAATGTGATTAACATGTTTCAAGGTTACAAAAGATTCTGCCTTCTCTTGCAACAGGAGTGGCAAGAATTGTACATACATACGTACATACATCAGCGTTTCAGAGTATTCACAAGTGTGCAACTGGCACTGAATATAAAACTTGTCAAACAACAGTCACATGACAATCACAGATAAGATCGCAAAGACATCAAGACCATAGTTTAAATCTAAACTGAATACCTCAATTAAATAGATACAATGTTACACATACAGTTATACCACCAAGATAATTAGCAATACATAATAATTCTCCTTCCTACTCATATATACATATGCATGCAATGAAGAACTATAATCGTCACATATTTAGATATAAATTGCACAGTAATATAATGAAGTATACCTAAATAAGCATATTTCTGACTATAAATGCTTACAGTAAAGCAAAAATTCATCAACTGAATAAAACGAATTATTGATTAATATTTCTTTTAGTTTTCCTAGGAAAAGTTTCCTGTCTTGTTCCAAATCTCTTACATAGAGAAGCAAACTGTTGAAAATTTTAACGCACACATATAATAGACTCCTTTTTGCCTTCTAAATGTGACTGTAATACGTGTAGAATCCCTCTCTGTCTTGTGGTCTTATTATGGATTGCATCATTAAAAATAAAATACTCAAGATTACTTATCATAAAAATCATCAAAGATAATATATTGTAACGTGTCTAGCGTTACTGAATACGCCGTAGAGATCGTTAATTGGTTTATTGAACAATCTACAAATAAGGGCTACAATTAATTATCACAATGTGACGGGTTTCCACAGTTCCAAACCCTACAACAAAATCTCTTGACACTATCTTCCAGAGTCTTCACCTATTAATATCGCGGGAGCTATACAAATCTCCCTGAATTACACACTCCAGATATAACTGGACTACAGCACTCACTAAGTCTCGAAAGCACACAATAAGTCTTCCGCTCGCTGACTTCTTAGTTATCACACACTCGCAGGCTGCTACCTTGAGAACTGTTGATAACACACTGACTGCCGCCTGCTGCTCAGCCGGCTTTTATTCTGTTGGCTGTTGCTAGTTGTGGCGTGGCGTATAGCCTAGCAACGCTGTTACCCCTTGGTGACGTCACCGCTGTTGACTAGCTTTGCATAGCTTCAAGGTTGCGGGGACTCGGCTAACTTCGGCTCCGCTCGTGACGTCACCGCGGGAAGAGTTGCGGGGTGATTACTCGCCTATTACGCGAGCGCTGTGTTACCGCTACGTGCAGCTGGGGAGGTAGGGGTCAACATGTCACACTGCTCCCTCCTTAAGGCTGTTCGTCCCGAATAGCCTAACCGTGCTTCCCCCGTTCCTTTTCTTTGGAGGCTGTTCTTGCAGCATCTTCTTTGTGTCCTTCTACTGTTTCTCTTCTCCCGTGGCTCTGCTCTCCAACAGCCACATCTTCCCCCTTTTTATGGTTGCTCGTCTCGAGCAGCTCCATGATAAGGCGCGAGCCGGTCGAGGTGTACAACCAACATCCTCGACTTAGGGGTCTTCTGGATTCGGTAAACCCCATATCCGGGTC